>NC_140976.1:38640337-38657837 GCF_056783735.1 Eptatretus burgeri | reverse complement strand
TATGCTGTATTCTGTTAGGCGAGGGGTGTGTATTATGTGGACCCATACGCACACACACACTGCAGCAAATTGCTGGGACTGGTTTGGCAGCAAAGCATATCTCATGCTTTTGGGCCTTTGGGCTGTTTGTGAAGACTTTCTGGGAATCAAAGAAAAGAAGTCTGATTTTAGTTATTAAAAAAGCCATACGTCTTCAGTGTTTACAGATTCTACCGCAGGGCAGGGTTGGGAAAAGCAGTCAAATCTAAGCATTAAATGCATGCAACATCTTAAATATATTGTAAACATGACTCATCCATTGTTCTCGCTCTGTTTTCAGACAGGCTTCTGCACGCACAAGGCCATGACTAAGATACAATGGAGTATTTTTGCACTTTATCGTCCACAGATGCGAGCAGCTCTCGTAGCTGGACAATGGCACCTGTTGAAAGCACTGCATTAACCAACTCCAGGTGGAGCTCCGAGGGACATCTGCACCGGGTGGAGGCGGTAAACCTCACTCTTGCCGAGTCCACTGACAACCCATCCCGATCGCTTCTCCTTCCTACATCCGGACACCGCAAGAGCCTTGCATTGTCTCGTTTTTGTCATCTTTTCCGAAGGCACAGCTTTCCGTCACCACGTGATGGAGCAACGCACCGTGCACTTGACAACCACTACCTGGTCATCTGAGCATCACTGGAATAGTGAGGAGGAGCAAAAGGTACAAATTGGAACATCTCGGGGAAGTAAACACCATCATATGGCTCCCTATTGGTATATCTGCCGTGCTTTAGGCATTAACCACCACTTCCATGGAGGTTATGAACACCGTGATCTTTTTCTTGGCTTATGCAAAAGTTATCGTGAAAGTACAACCCTGCAGCAAGCATACCTTCAACAACCACCGCCATCAGATGTTACCTTCTGAAGCAGAATCCTACATTTGCCTATCACAAAACTACTTGGTGGTGGGATATGAGAAGCATCTTACAGCAATGGAATCCAAGATCGATGCCATTGCACTCTTTCGTCATTTATTCCAACTTGCAAGATAATCTGGCTGCATCGTGCTTTTAAGAAGCTAAATCGGAAAATGTAAAAGCACTACTACGACAAATGGGATGCATTAGGCTTGGAAGTGCTCCGGTGGCTCTTTGGATGCACACTGATGTGCAAAGGAATTGTTATAGGACTAGTGTTTATGCTGCTCTAACAAAAGGTTTTAGTTCCAAAGAGCCATCCCTCCATTTCAGCCCCATGTGACCCCCACACAATACGGGGAAAGAATCAAACCAGCATTGAAGTATTTATTTAGGAATATTCCGGATTTTAAACACCGTATCCCAGAAAGGTAAATGTATGTTTTTTAACCTTCGTAATATTCCTTGCAGTATTACAACATGAAAGCTACTTTCATGTAAGACGTAGGAATGTATATAGCCACAGTTGTTTAAAAGTGGCTGTTTTGATTTTTTTTTTTTTCCTGGATGTTTGCATTAGTGTTAACGAAAACAAACAGATGACACAAAGCTCAGGCTGCAGTTGAAAATCCAAGCTGTCTTGGCAATAAAAGTGATGCACGTTTAAAATAAAATAAATAAATCTCCAATTGTGTACCAATGTTAGAATAAGTGAAGGTAGCTCTTTTCTCCTCACTGTCAAACAGTCCTCTTGTAGGGGTAGAAACCATTTCCACCTTATTGTCAGAACATTGTGAAATCTGATGCAAATGTGGTTGCACAATCCTGAGGGATTGGACAGGGTAAAGCTGTTAAAAGTTATGGGAAATCCCCCTCTTATACTGTATTGCTTGTTAGTAATTATCCACCGATTAGAAAAGTTCTGTGGAAATGTGCATTTGTGTAATTCTGCAAATGTAAAGTTTCCGTGTTTTTGTTTTTCACGACGAGCTCGAAAGAGGAAATGAATGAGGCAAAAATGCAGCACAACACTTTGCAAGGCATTGACTGCATTCCAGTGTTACAGCAATATGGCAGACACTTCCATCACAAGTACCAAGTATTTTATGGTATCTTTTCCATCATGGGTGTTCACCAGGCGTTCTTACCTCAGCAGACTTTGAGAACCAGGTACGAATGAGCAGTAACGGTCCATCTTCATCTGGCTAAAGCGGAAGCATCACGCACACTCGATCCTTCAGTTTATCTCAGTTTTTCTTCATCCTCTGCAAGGTTTGCCTTCATTGCTTTTTATAAATCTGATTGACATAAATACTTTCTGCAATTATTTATTCCTTTGTTTAATGTAACATTACTGCTATGCTGTAAAACTTTGTATATGAATTATTAAAAAAAAAAAAACCAAAAAAATTCAAACTTTTTCTTCTTTTGTAAAACAGATGAGGTTGTGCAAGAGCGAAATTAAGATGATTGCAGACAGGAACAGACAGAGAATGAATGTTGAGTATGTGGTTGCAGGGCAGGGGGAGGGTGTGCTTGTGTTGGGGGGGGGGAGAGGAGGGGTGAAAAAATGGCTCTTGTGCATGTGTGCAGCCGTGCGGACGTATACTCCATTTTGTCTGCAACTATCTCATTTATTTTGCCGATTTCGAGTTTACACCACTATGTGAGAAACTACCATTAGCATTGCTGGTCTAATGCGATTAAGACCTGGTTTCCGTGCTGTGTGGGGATCAGATTTTAAAATCTTCAATTGTGGCAATGGCAGCGCTACAAGAAAACTGTGCGAGAAGTACCGTACACCTTCGGCTGCTCACCGCCACTGACCTGGCCCGGCGGCCAAGGACGGAGGGATAGTGGTGCAGCAGCAGGTATACGTGGAGATTCAGCAAATCCATCCAGGCCAGCAACGTGGCCTTCAGACAAGTCTATGTCGGCTTAGCCTTCAAAAACTCAGCCACATTAGTATTGCAGGTTTAATACGATCAACAATTGGAATACAAGCTGATTAAAGATTATTTATAGCAGACCATCTTCATGCTATAGTCTGTATGCCCACCATCAGCATAAGTTATGTGTGCGTACTGCATAACCTAAGTGATGGCTAAAAAGGCCATTTCTGACTTTATGAACAACATGCTACTTCTCCGTTTGTCTTGCATGCATTCCCTGTCCTTGCTGTTGGTCATCCTTCTGACAGGTAGCGACATGGAAACTAACCTTGGATCAAGACCTCCAAAATTTCCATGTGGCACATGTAATAGGGCCTACACTAATTATAAAAGAGCTCAGGCAAGTATACTATGTGAATCGTGTGACACATGGTACCACCTATACATGTCATTTTTTTTTTCAATATCAGATCCAAAATGACCGACTGGCGGCTATTTTAGTAGTAAAAAAAATGAAAAAATAACCTGGTGTCAATTACTTCCTCAACCATTGAAATGAAAACGAGAGAAGAACCTTCAGAGTGTAGGCTTTATTCCATTTGATTGAAGCCGCTTCTATGGGCACATCAGGGGATACAGGTGTACCAAGGAGTACATAAGCAGTAAGGTATACACGTGCAACTAATCACCGCAAAATAAATCAGTATAAGCCCGGAGTCCGATATACTCTCAATTCTCACCATTCAACGAGCACCAAGTGAACCGCCGCCGTAAACGACAATGCCCCTGGGACAATCCCCCCGACCGAGCGGAACCTTAGCTTTATCTATTCCATGCTCGAGCCGTGCAACATGTGATTGCACGTCACGACCTTCAATTCACCACATTTTCCCCGTCTTCAAAATGTAACGAGAGGCCCAACCAACGCACCATGATTACTTCAGCGCTACAGGAGTATACATTTCAAGCAACGTGAACTATCTAAACTACAGAAGCATACATGCCAAGCAGTGAGGATTATTTTGAGTTGTAGGAGCATGGTAATGAGCATCGATATATTATGTAACGAGCATATAGGAGCATGAGCATCGAGGATGCCGATAATCCCCTTTACAGATTGAGTCGGCGAGGGGGTATTATCCGTCGACCTCTCCGGGAGTAAATGGCGGTTTCACTTGAGGGAGGCTTCCGATCCTCTTGGTGAGCCTCGACTCGTGCCGGGGATGACTCCCCGATCGCTCTCGGGTGGAACACGGCAGCTCCGTCGCCACCATTCTCGGGTGGAGTTCCTGGGGGGGGGGGAACACCTGGGGAGGGGATGTCAGAGGGAGGAGTGCCAGATGGTGGTGTACCTGCGGGAGGAGTACCTGAGGGAGCCAAATGGCGAACCGACACAGTGGTCTCCCTGCCATCTGGGAGCCTGACATGAGCATACTCTGGATTAGTATCGATGAGTTCGACCCCCTCCACCATGGGTTCATACTTGCTTTGTCGTACCGGGCGTTTCATGAACACTGTTCCGGGATGGGTTAGCCAGTTGGGCACCGTTTGACCGTCAACATAACGCCGCTGGTGAGTAAACATTCGTTCGTGAGGAGTTGCATTGGTGGACATGCAGAGCAAAGAGCGTATGGAATTCAGAGCGTCGAGAAGGGTAACCTCCCACCGCTCGGGGCCCAGTCCTCTCGATTTCAACGCCAGAGTTACGGCTTTCCAAATAACTCCATTATATCGTTCCACCTGCCCATTACCCTGTGGGTTGTAACCCGACGTTCGACTAGTTGCTATGCCGTGCTCTAATAGGAATTGTTTTAGCCCGGCCGACATGAAACACGGCCCTCTGTCTGAATGTATGTACGAAGGTCTCCCAAACATAGCGAAGAGGTCAGACAGACATTTCACGACAGTGCCCGAGGTCATATCCGAGCACGGAAATGCGAAAGGGAACCTTGAATATTCATCAACAACAGTGAATATGTATCTGTTGTCTGTCTCGGTCGGCAGGGGCCCTTTGAAGTCAATGTTTAGTCTCTCGAAGGGAGAAGTGGCCTTGATCAATCTGCCAGAAGCCGCGCCATAGAATCTGGGTTTTAGTTCAGCACAAACAGGGCATGAAGCATTCATTTGTTTAATATCTTCAATAGAATAGGGAAGGTTTTGTCTGCGCACGAAATGTGCCATTCTGGTTACCCCCGGGTGGCACAGAGACACATGGAGGTCTTGCAAAGCCCGACTGATTGTCGCCGAACAGTAGACCCGAGAGAAGGTGTCTGCAGCAGGGTTTTCCCTCCTGGGCCAGTAAACAATGTCGTAACTATAGCAGGCTAGGTCTATCCGCCATCTCATAATTTTTTCATTCTTAATTTTCCCGTTATTTTTCCCATCAAACATGAATGCCACGGATCGTTGGTCCGTGACGAGCGTGAAATGGTTTCCCAGTAAATAATGTCTCCATTTACGTAGGGCTTCGACAATGGCATACGCTTCCTTCTCTATTGCCGAGTGTCTCTGCTCGCTTCCAGAGAGAGTTCTCGAGAAGAACGCGACGGGTCGCCCAGACTGATTAAGCGTAGCAGCTATCGCGTGATCTGAAGCATCTGTTTCCACCACGAAGGGCACCCAGCTATCGATCGATAATACCACGGAATTACTGATATCATCTTTGAGGCTGTGGAAAGCTTTTACAACAGCGGCATCTGGTGGGAAGTTTTTGCAATGCACTAGGGGATGTATTTTCTCGGAGTATTGGGAAATCCATCTTGCATAGTAAGCGAACATGCCGATCACCCGGCGCATTGTCTGCAGGTCCTGAGGTGGGGGTAGCTCACGAATTGGGCGCAATCGTTCAGGATCAGGCTTAATCGTGCCGTCGGCTATCGTGTAGCCGAGAAGGTCAATTGACCTTGCCGAGAATACGCATTTCTCATAGTTGAGGGTCAGATTATATTTTCTAGCAATGCTCAAGAATCTGTCCAGATTCATATCATGTTCCCCCTGATCCCTACCGCACACTGTGACATTGTCCACGTAAACAAAAGTGTCTTTGAGGTTTTCATCTGAGATGATGTCGTCCATAACTCGTTGGAAGCAAGCTACTCCATTCGTGACACCGAACGGAATCCTCCTGAATTGGTAGAGGCGTCTACCTGCCTGGAATGCGGTGTAAGGTTTATCTTCCTCTCGGATGGGAATTTGATGATAGGCGCTTCGCAAATCGATGGTGCTGAATATCTCATAATTGGCCACGCGTTCGACCATCTCATCTATGCGCGGCAAAGGGTAGGCATCGAGTTGGGTGAAACGATTGACCGTTTGGGAATAATCGACAACCATTCATTTCTTATGATTCTGATTGGCGGTGACCAACACCTGTGCGCGCCATGGCGAATCGCTCGGTTCTATAATTCCTTCTTCCAGTAATCGCTTGGTCTCTGAAGTGATGAAGTTCATATCAGCAGTGGTATATCGCCGCGATTTGATCGCTATCGGTTTACAGACCGGCGACAAGTTAGCAAACATCTGGGGGGGACGTTACCTCTGCGGTGGTCAAAGCATTTAAAATTAGACGAGGTTTGCTTCCTCCAAAGGGTATTTCGACGCTCGTGTGCTGCTTGAGGACATTATGACCCAGAATTACGTCTGCGCATAAATCACGAAGCACCAGTACCCTTACATCCCGATGCGTGTACCCTTTTACGTCCAATTCAACATTGCAGTACCCTCGTACGCGGGACTGTAGTGATGTGGCGGCCATGCATACCGTATTGTCTGTCGGGTGGATCTTCCATTTCCTGCCCTTCACTCGCGAGCTGTTGACAAAACTTTCAGAGCTACCGGTATCAATCGGAGCCTCAGCCATATGCCCGTTAATTCGTACGTTGATGATAGCCTTGGATAGATTCCCCGGTGAGGCTGCAGTTAGTTTCTTTTGTGAGTAGAGAGCCGCAGAAGTGTGTTTATTTCTCCTTAGAGTAGATTTACATACCCTGGCATAATGCCCTTTCTTGTCACAATTCATGCATGTGGCATCTCTGGTGGGGCATTTGTGGCGGGGTGTCTTTTGTACCCACAAAAGAAGCATTTACCAACTGGAGTAGTTGCTGAGGAGTTTGACGAGGTCTGGGTATCCGACTCCTCGGGTTTTTCTCCATCCCCTGTGTCAGGCTGTGTCTGTGTCTGTGGGGTTCCTTGAGTTTCCACCGTGGCGGCGTTCATTAGCAGCATCGGTGTCCCAAATGACTCGATTGCTGCTGAGCCGTATCCATCGCTCGAGCCTGGTCGACTACCTTTTCAAGAGTGGGTTGCGCTTTCTCTAGTAAGCGTTGCCGTATGTGGGCTGATCTGAGTCCTTGGATAAATGCCTCCCGGGTCGCTTCATTTAGGTGTTCCTCGGCGTTTACGGCCCGGAAGCTGCCGTCTTTTCCCAGCTGTTTCAGAGCTTGCAGGAACTGATCGATTGTCTCCCCGGCTGCTTGCTTGCGTGTGTTGAGAAGATGTCGTATGTATACCTCGTTCTTGCGCTTCACGTAGAGCGCCTGCAGCACGTCGATCGCTGCTTCGTAGGTGTCACACTCCGAGAAGAGCCTGTACACGCTGGGCGAGACATGATTCATAAGGGCGGCCAATTTGTCGGCTCCCTCTTCAATGATTGTCAGATAGTGTGAGAAGGAACGGAACCAATGTGACCATTTCATTTCTGAGTCAGTCGCGTTTGGGTCTGCGTCGAACCTCTCTGGTTTGTAGATCTTGTCCATCGTTGGTTGAGAGAGCCGAGAAAACCAAATGGAATAAATTGAAATGAAAACGAGAGAAGAACCTTCAGAGTGTAGGCTTTATTCCATTTGATTGAAGCTGCTGCTACGGGCACATCAGGGGATACAGGTGCAGCAAGGAGTACATGAGCAGTAAGGTATACACGTGCAACTAATCACCGCAAAATAAATCAGTATAAGCATGGAGTCCGATATACTCTCAATTCTCACCATTCAACGAGCACCAAGTGAGCCGCCGTAAACGACAATGCCCCTGGGACAATCCCCCCGACCGAGCGGAACCTTAGCTTTATCTATTCCGTGCTCGAGCCGTGCAACATGTGATCACACGTCACGACCTTCAATTCACCACAGTACCATGTGGATATTGTGGGAGAATGCAAAGTCACTGTAAGGTATGGCACACAGAAGGCAGAGTTGACCTTAATGGTGGTGAGAGGTTCAGGGCCCAGTATGCTGGGACGGGATTGGCTCCGAACAATCCGGTTGAATTGGCAGGAGGTGAACAACCTCAATGCGAGTGAGCACTTGAGGAAAGTCCTTTAGGACGATGGAGACCTTTTCGCATTGGAGCTGGGAAAACAAAGGAACGGAGGTTGAGCTAGATATTGACCCAAATGCATTTCCGAAGTTTGTGAAAGCCCACCCGGTACCATTTTCGCTGGGAGGGAAGGTAGATGAGGAGTTGGATCGGTTGCTAAAGGGGGACCAGAGAACCTTTACAATTTTCTCGTTGGGCAGCTCTGATCATCCTGGTTATGAAAGGAGATGGCTCGGTTCGGATATGTGGAGAGTACAAGGTTGCAGTCAATCCGGCAGCCCGCTCAGACATTTTCCCCAATCCATGCATTGATGAGTTGTTCACAAATCTTTCTGGGGGAAAACTCTTCACAAAGCTAAACTTGAGCCCCACCTTCCAGCAGTTGGTTTTGTCAAAAACTTCACGTGAATTTGTCACAATAAACACACATAGGGGATTGTTCACATACACACGCTTACCATTTGGCGTGTCAACGGCGCCATCTGTGTTCCAACGCACAATGGAAAATTTGCTGGTGAGGATTCCAGGAGTCGTGGTCTTCCTTGATGATTTGTTAGCAACGGGAAATTCTGTTAGCGACCATCTTTGCAACCTTCAGAGTGTCTTGAAGAAGTTGAAATCTGCGGGTTTGCGATTACGACATAAATGCGTTTTTCTCACTGATAAAGTCACATAACTTGGCCACAAGTTAACCGTGAACGGGATACAGCCGACAGATGAGAAGGCCAGGGCAATCACTGAGGCACCTGCACCAAAGAATGTAAAATAACTGAAGTCCTTTTTATGGCTACTCAACTGCTTTGGCATGTTTTTGCCAAATTTAGCATCTGTACTTGAGCCTCTACATTGCCAACAATGGAAGGAGGTGCAGTGACAATGGAAGAAGGATAAAATCATTATGATGACTGCAAGAAACTAGTGGTGTCATGTGATGCCAGTCCATATGGAGTTGGAGAAGTGCTGGTGCACATAATACCAGATGGGACAGAGAGACCGATCGGCTATGCTTCGCGCACGTAGAATAATGCAGAGCGCAGACACTCGCAGGTCGATAGGGAAGGCCTCAGTAATTTTTGGAGTTAAGAAATTCCACATCTATCTGTATGGCCATGCCTCTCAAATATATACAGACCACAAGCCCTTGCTCGGGTCATTTAATGAAAAGCGGGCTATTCCAACAATGGTATCACCTCAAGTTCAGCATTGGGCATTAACCCTTGCAGCGGACGATTATCATATTGTATACAAACCTGGCAATGCCAATGACGACGCGCTGAGCCGTCTTCCAAGTGCACTGACTGGGCCGGATGCTCCAATTCTGGGAGAAGTGACTTGATGGACACGATGGAGAGTTCACCGATCACCCCTACGCATGTACGGCTAATGACAGGCCCTGTGGAAAAGGAAGAAGAGAAAGGGACCCTGTGCTTTCACACGTTTGTGAGTACATTGGGAGTTGACCAGGCACATTGCCACAGGAAGAGTTCAAACCATTCGCTCGTCGTAAGCAGGAACTGAGTGTTCATGTGGGTTGTGTGCTATGGGAAGCATGGGTGGTACTGCCACCCCAATGCCAACGTCAGATGGTGGACATGTTGCATGAGGGCCACCCAGGTATCGTAAGGATGAAGGCTTTGGCACGAAGCTTTACGTGGTGGCCACGAATAGATATTGACATGGAGAAAAGAGTTAAAGGATGTCATGAATGTCAGGCGTTCCAGAAACTTCCTTCCAAAGCACCACTGAATCCTTGGGAGTACCCAAGTCAACCATGGTCACGCATACATGTTGACTGCGGGTCCATTCAAAGGGAAGATGCTATTCATTCTGGTCGATGCATACTCATTGTGGATTGAAGTATATGTCACTTCGAAAATGAGGAGCGAAGTCACGATTGACAAATTGCGAGAAGTGTTTGCTGCACACGGCATACCTCAAACTCGTGTCGTACAATGGGCCATGTTTCATGAGCGAAGAATTTGCAAAATTTGTGAACATGAATGGAGTTCGACACATCAGGAGTGCTCCATACCATCCAGCGACAAACGGGTTCGCGTAACGTGCGGTGCAAACTGTGAAATCGACACTGTGTAAAATGAGTGGTCCCTTGCGCACTCGCGCATCGCAGTTTCCCTTGAGTTCTCACACAACACCGCAGTCCACAATGACACAAACACTGGCAGAGATGCTCATGAACAGGAAACTCTGCACACGTATAAACACGGTTGTACCCAACATCAACACCACGGTTGAGCATAAACAGCTGTCACAATAATTAGCTCATGATTCACGGACAATTCAGGAGTTTGAAATTGGACAACACGTTTCAGTTCAAAATTACAGCTCGGGCAACAAGTGGGTACCCGGTTACATCGCCAAGCGAACGGATCCTGTTTCGTTTATTGTGGAAATGTCAACTGGAGGCATGCAGCAGATGTGGAAGCGACATGCCGACCAGATCAGACACCGAGCTTCGACGTTGTCATCGAAAGTCATCAGCGATGTCGATTTTACAGCAGAAGTAGAGGAAGCTCCTGAACATCAGGGAAGTGACACACAGGTACCTGAGGAGAGCAACGTGGCGGTGGATGACATTGAGGGCCCCAAGGTCGACATTGTTCTGAAGCCCGTCGGGAGGTGTTACCCACAAAGAGATCAAAAACCAAAACAACCAGATTGCTGTGGCTGTAAAAATAATTTAAGGCCAAGCATGCAATGTAGAAAGATTCAAGTATTCATTGCTCTCATTGACATATTGTGGACGACATGAGTACGTAAGCCATGGACATTTCAGGAGAATTTAGGATGACAATTGTTCTTGGGGGAGAGTTTAAAAGGGTGTTAATTGTCTGAGGAGGAGGATGTATGATGTATTGCTATGTTGTGTCTACGCATGCGTGGACAGGCCTGGTGTGCGATGGTCGGATTGAAAGCTTGTTGGACAATGGCGGCGTTCTAGTAACCCGTGTTTCTCGTTCCCTCTTGACGCACGTTTCGGTTCTGGGAGAACTGAACAGTTTCCACAGCATGAAGTCAAGAAAGGTGCACCAGCAGCACCAGCCCAGAGGGGAGAGCAGTACTCCATCAGGCTGCGGACGAAAGCTTTGTATGTGGTCAGGAGCTCAGGCGGGCCAAGGAAGGACTTTGCAGGATGGAGGATGCCGACTGAGCAACCTCCATCAGGTCAGGTCAGGTATGGGAGCATGTGCCAGAACAGCGCGTCGCTGCGTCCACTTTCCGCCGGTACTCCAGGGGCCTCCGTCTGGCCATCCCCCAGGCAGATGCCAGGCCCATCCCCATCTCCTCGAGATGCTGGCCAACCTGCTGCAACCACGAGGGATGTGGTCGGCCCATTGGCCTCCTCCACTCACGAGACTCCCTCGCTGAGAGAATCTGGTGAGCAGGATCAGCATCAGGAAAACGAGACACATGTCCATACAGCCGCAACTGACGCTCACGGACTATGCAGGTAACAAATCTCATCCGAGTCTCTCTCAGCAACCGCTCGTTGGACACAAAATCCGACCAGCGATAGCCAAGGATTCTCCTAAGAGACCTGGTACCAAAGGAATTAAGTCTCCGTCTCAGATCATTGGTCAGAGTCCAAGTCTCGCATCCAGAGAGCAAGACTGGAAGCACCAAGGACCTGAAGACTCAGACTTTCGTCCTCCCGCACAGGTACCGGCAGCGCCACATCCTATGATCCAGTGAATCCATGACTCCCCAGGCCCGACCCAGACGTCTATTGACTTCTGACTCACAGCCAGCAGAGACATGAATATCACTGCCAAGGTAAGTGAATCTCTCCTTGAACTCAACATCCTCACCACAGACAGGACAGCAGCATCCAAGATGTCATTGAAAGCCTGGATCTTAGTTTTGACCCAAGAAACCCGTAATCCCAGCAGCTCCGACTCCTCATTCTGCACATCGAGGGCCCCCAAAAGGATATCTAAAGTCTCCGCAAAGATGACTGCATCATCTGCGAAATCAAGGTCCGAGATCTTGACATTCCCAAACGATGCACCGCAGCTTGATCTTTCCGACATCCTCCCTAAAATCCAGTCCATACAAGTGCTGAAAAGTGTGGGGGCCAGCACACACCCCTGACAAACTCCAGTAACAACTGGAAATAAGTCAGAGATGGTACCACCACACTTCACAGCACTCTCAGTACCAGAGTAGAGTTCAGACATCAGATCGATCAGTTTTGGTGGCACCCCACGAAGACCAAGAATCCTCCAGAGGACATCCCGATTCACTGAATCGAACGCTTTACAGAGATCTACATAGGCTGCAAGCAGCCCCTGCCGAAACTCTCGTCTGCGTTCGGTGAGGACACGAAGAGCAAGGATACGGTCAATCGTTGACCTCTTTGGTGTAAAGCCTGACTGCTCTGGACGCTGGTGCTCAAGCAAATGGTGGCGAGCCCTATCGAGAATTATCCGAGCAAAGACCTTGCCCGGCACTGAGAGCAGCGTCACCCCTCGGTAGTTGTTGCAGTCTTGGCGATCACCCTTCCCTTTCCAGAGAGGGACAACAAGGCCCCTCTTCCAGTCAGTTGGGATGATGCCTGTGTTCCAGGCAGAGCACAAAACTACATGCAACGACACGAGTGCAGCATTTCCACCAGCCTTGAGAAGTTCAGCATGGATGCCACAGATCCCTGGAG
Source organism: Eptatretus burgeri (assembly GCF_056783735.1). Taxonomy (NCBI): domain Eukaryota; kingdom Metazoa; phylum Chordata; class Myxini; order Myxiniformes; family Myxinidae; genus Eptatretus; species Eptatretus burgeri. The sequence continues at coordinate 38,645,058 of NC_140976.1, read as the reverse complement.
CTTTACCCCGTTTCAACCGGTTCACCGCAGCCCGTGCTTCCACAAGGGAAGGTGGACCACAGTTGATTGGAAGGTCAGCAACAAGGATTGTAACACCCTTGACTTCCAACTCGATCGCTGGGGGATCAGCCCGGTACAACCGCTCAAAGTAACCGGCCCAGCGGGCCTTCACTTCAGACTCCTCTGTCAAGAGCCTACCACTCTCTGCTCTAACTGCAGTGCTCCGAGGGTTGGGCTTGGATGAATGCAATGCATGAATTCCCCTGGAAGCGGGACGGGAATCACCTGTCCACAGGTGATGCTCTACCCCCTCACAGATTCCTCGCACATAGGCCTCCTTGTCCACCCTAAAGCCGCTGTCACACATTGACGTTTTAGCCAGCGTATGGCAACGTATCAAAATGTATGTAAAATGCTGGCGTACGCTGAACTATTGATCTTTTTTTCAGTTTTGGGCGTATTCATAACGAGTTGGACGTTTGCATAACGTATTAGTAACGTACACAGAACGTTTCGATAACATAGATAACTTGTACCAACGAATGCTTAGCGTGTTGTCGGCGTTCACAACCTATGCCCAACGATACTCTAACGTATGCATAGCGCGGCAGCGTATTGCCGACGATCACGTGGCGTAGCCTATTAAAAGGCTGCCGCTCGACGATTCAAATCATAACCTCACCTTGACGTTTTAGCCAGTGTATGCCGACGTATGAAAAATTTGCCGAATAAGCTGGCACACGTTGAATACGTTATGGGTAAGTTTTGTATACGTTAAGAGCACGCTGAAGCACGCTGGCATAGGTCGTAGTACGCCGAGTACGTCGACAAATTTTAAGCATGCTGAAAATTTTTCGACGCATGCCAGCGTATGACGCACACATTCCACATACACTGGCCATAAGTTGTAGGCACGTTATGCGATCGTTGACACACATCGACACACGTTACTTGTAAGTTACTCACGAGTCGAAACACTTCGAGGTAATGTTTAGCTATGAGATACATCAAGGTACATCAAGGGTGAGAAAGGTTGTGGTCAAGTTTCATCGAAATTGTGTGTGTGATTTCAGAAAAGAAAGAAAACATATTTTGGGGGGCAACCCCCCACCCCATACAATTCTTTAGATCCCAACTTTTTTATGTGAACAAACTTTAGAGCATCACAGGTGGTGAAGATGGTGGTCAAGTTTCATCGGAATCACGTGTATAGTTTCTGAGAAGAAAGCAAATGCATATTTTGGGGGGCATCACCCCTCTCCCCAAAGACCTTCCTCGACACCAACTTTAGTACATCACGGATGGTGAAGATGGTGGACATGTTTCATCGGAATTGTATGTGTAGTTTTGAAGAAAGCAAATTTCTTGAGGTCACCGAGGAGGATATTCAAGTTTGAAACCTCAACATCAACAGTGACTTTTCTGGCTTGAATGACTCTGTTTCTGTTGTCTATTTCTGCGAGAATTTTCAGCCAAATTGCAAACATGATGATGCAGATGAATGAAGATACATACTTGATGGCACCATGAACATCATTCCTTGTTTTAGGAGTGAGATTCCGTGTGAGGAGCTGTTCCAAAGCCTCTCGTATACCTGGGCGGTGATTTGCAAATGGTCGAACACTATCAACATGATCTGTCCATCTTGTGCGAGGTAATCCATGCAGAGAGGACCCGAATTTGTTTCGCAGTACGCTCCGCCGCTGAGGGCGACTGGAGAATATGGTGTAAATGGTCTGAACAGTTCCAAAGAATGTTACTGCTTCAGGACCGCGAGCTGCTGAATCTGTCCCACATAGGTTCAATGTATGGCAACCACAAGGTGAAAAACACAGAGGGGTCTTTTCAATGATGTGTTTTTGAGCACCATTGTATTTTCCAACCATGTTTGCACCATTGTAATCAGTTAAGGGAATGTAATTCTCCTCCAGCGTTTTGAGAATCATGGAAGCGATCTGTGCTCCTGTCTTCTCACAACAATCAAACAAAGGTCAAGAAACGTTCTTGAACAGTGAATCCACTTTGTTCTTGACTGAGATATCTGGGGATGAATGTTGTTTGGTATGTATGACCAGCATCTGGTGTTGCATCAACAACAGAGAAATAGTGAGCGTTTTCCCATTGTTCTGGTATTAAACGATGAACATGTTCAGCAGAGATCTATAAACTCATTTTGTAATTCAGCATTAAGGTAGTGGTCCTGCATCGGGTCTCCTCTCTGCTTTGACACTTGGACCTTTGTGATATGATCCTGTAGATGAGAATCATAATCTGCTAAAAGCTCCAGTGTACCAAGAAAATTCCCATTGCGAACATCTCCAATTCTTTATGATGATCCACAGAAAGGCAATCCCCTCTCATCAAGGAAGAGCAAGACATCGATGATCCTCGTGAGGAGCTTCTTCCACTTTTCAGCCTCCAGCAACGTATTCCGTTTGATGAGGTCATCAACTCCAGAGTGTGTTTTTAAGCGTCTTTCAAGCTCACAACAAGCAATATAACATGTCCTGTGTGCAAGGCTCTGTTCATGCTCAGTGAGTCTGTGCCACAGTTTTTTTTTTCCATCTTACAGTCCTACTCCAAGCTGAGGATGATGCTCGTGCTGAAGTTGAAGGATGTGAGATAGTGCGAGAGAATAGTCTGCACGGCAAACAATACAATGCTTGTTTCGTTTGGCTAAAAACAAGCCCCATCGACGACTGCCAGTTTTACCGTTCAGCATTTTCAAACTGAAGATATTTGTTGGAAAATTGTGACCCCATCCACAAGTCGGAAATTCTTTTGGATATTCCTGATGGCCTCCTCTCACACAGTTTTCTACTTCTGTCTGGGTTGGAATTTCAGAGACTTGGCCGACGTCATAGTTTGCACATTGGGATTTGAGGCTGCTCTCAATGATCTGTGAGAGTTAATGGTCTTGTGTCTCTCTCTCTCTCGCTCTGTGTGTGTGTCTGTGTCTCTCTCTCTCTGTGTCTGTGTCTGTGTCTGTGTCTCTCTCTCTCTGTGTCTGTGTCTGTGTCTGTGTCTGTGTCTGTGTCTGTGTCTGTGTCTGTGTCTGTGTCTGTGTCTGTGTCTGTGTCTGTGTCTGTGTCTGTGTCTGTGTCTGTGTCTGTGTCTGTGTCTGTGTCTGTGTCTGTGTCTGTGTCTGTGTCTGTGCCTGTGCCTGTGTCTCTCTCTCTCTCTCTCTCTCTCTCTCTCTCTCTCTCTCTCTCTCTCTCTCTCTCTCTCTCTCTCTCTCTCTCTCTCTCTCTCTCTCTCTCTCTCTCTCTCTCTCCCTCTCTCTCTCACTTTCAATTCCACAAATAAATTATTTTATATCATCAATGGTGTTACCACCTTGATATTTCTCACAAATTGTTTTCATCGCTTGTGGAATCGTCGGTTATTTACTTATTCCTACATGCATATTCGTTTCTTCACTCATTTCACCGATGGGGGTTTGCATTGACGTCATTACCACGATTATCATTATGTAAATTGTTCCCACAGTAGTTTATTTTACGAGGGAGGGTGACAATAGCATGATACTCCCCATGGTAATGTAATTAATTGAATTAATAATTACGGGCCCCTATTCGGTCCGAGCTCTGGGGTGGTTACCCCCACCCCAATTTCTGTGACATCATGTGGGAATGATGACAAAGAACCTCACAAACGTATTAAACATAGCGGCAAAACCCCTGGGCGCTCACATGGTGGCAGACGGAGAAGATAATCAGGCAACCACTGGGAGGAATGAGAGGAGGAGATTGGGACCTTACTCTGTGGAAGGCGTTGGTTCTGAGGAAGCAGTCTTCTTGGCGAGTGGGCACAATCCTGGATGGGTCGCATCTCCGACACAGGATAGCAGCAAGCTGGCACTCATTTTGCCGACCTCGGAAGGATGACGGGTCGAGTTAACCCCACCTGGTATTAATTCAACAGCTGAGCGGGGTTTGAACTCAGGACCCTAGGATCCAAAGCCCGCCACCCAAACCATTACGCCAATACCAGGCATTATGGATGGTAGGTATGGATGACCCACAAAATATATAACGGAGTAGAAAGTAAATACCGATGGATTTCTTTTTTAATGCCATGAACAAGCCTTGGTACATCAAGGGTGAGAAAGGTTGTGGTCAAGTTTCATCGAAATTGTGTGTGTGATTTCAGAAAAGAAAGAAAACATATTTTGGGGGGCAACCCCCCACCCCATACAATTCTTTAGATCCCAACTTTTTTATGTGAACAAACTTTAGAGCATCACAGGTGGTGAAGATGGTGGTCAAGTTTCATCGGAATCGCGTGTATAGTTTCTGAGAAGAAAGCAAATGCATATTTTGGGGGGCATCACCCCTCTCCCCAAAGACCCTCCTCGACACCAACTTTAGTACATCACGGATGGTGAAGATGGTGGACATGTTTCATCGGAATTGTATGTGTAGTTTTGAAGAAAGCAAATACATATTGTTGCGGTTCTAGGAACCGCATGCCTCCAAGGCAATGGCATCCAACATATAGTGGTCCCTCCCCAGACAGTTATTCCATTAATATACGTTTAGATAGTCCCTTCCCTCTTGTCTAATGGGTCAAACAGGATGTGCGTTGCGGGGATCTCATAGCTAGATCTGTTTACACCACCAACTTCATTTCTACTCTTCTTTTCTGCATATTTCTGAGGTAAATCCGAATTTGGGTCCTTGCGTAGGCCAGCAGGTACGCTGCTCGGACACCCACCTGTG
>NC_140976.1:38620337-38625337 GCF_056783735.1 Eptatretus burgeri | reverse complement strand
CACACACACACACACACACACACACACACACACACACACACACACACACACACACACACACACACACACACACACACACACACACACACACACACACACACACACACACACACACACACACACACACACACACACACACACACACACACACGTTGTCAAATATGCCGGGGGGGGGGGGGATTTCACCTTGTCGAAAGAAAGTTGTGCAGAGAAGCAGCTACACCGCTTTAAAAGTAGCCCCGTGGGGGACTGATTCTCCATTTTTGATGGCCGGATGGAAGGAAAAACATGAGGTACATTAAACGGTTTGCACCAATTAAAATCTATTTTCTTCTTTCCAATTTGCTTACTACAGGTACAGTACTGTAATCCACTTGAAATTTTACTTGCACACATATGTTTTCTATGTATTTGGGGGTGGGGGGTTGGGGGCGAGTGCCAAATACTCTTGTTCTCTTGGTACACCCCTGATGAACACAGGAATGAGGTGAGAATGGCGAACTTGAATGAACTACGAATACCGGAATGAGATATGAACAGCGAACTGGAATGAGCTACGAACATAGGAATGAGATGCGAACGCCTCACTGCCTCGTCTTCGAGTTTAGTTTCCCATCATTTTTGCATGCCCCCTCTCTTGGAGACATCGTTGGCCGCAACCATTGGCCAGCAAACAGAGGGCGGGGCCATTTGCACAGTTCAACCCCTCCCTGAACTTGCGCTGTCACACGACAAGAAAATTGTCCTCAGAAGTGTCGCTAGTGATAGATGCAACACAACAAATTCCTGATAGATGTGATCTTCAGCCCACTTCTTTTCCTGATCTTTATTAACAATCTATCAGATAGCATCTCAAGCTCCATACCTTATCTCTTCACAGATGACTGCATCCTCTACCAGCGTATTACATTTGCCAAGGACTACACTCTTATCCAGATGGATCTTGACATATTACAGGACTGAGAGAGGAAGTGGTTGATGGAGTTTCATCCATCTAAATGCCAGGTCATTTACACCAACAAGCAGAAGACCATCCTCCGATCTTATCATGTTCATGACTACAACCTTGAAGAGGTTAACTCAGCCAAATACCTTGTTGTCCACATCGATTCAAAGTTGCATCCACGTGGTTGCAATACGTGGATGTTGAAATTCAGCCGTCAAGAAAGCTAACTCCACCAATGCCTTCCTGAGTCGAAACTTCAGCCGATGCAATCCTAGAATTAAGAGGACCACATTCACAACTTACATCCCACCAATTGTGGAACATGCTGCAACAGCATGGAATCCTCACTCGGCGTAACATCAACAAGCTCGAGATGGTCCAGGATAGAGGTGCTCGGTATGCCACTGCTAACTATGGTCGTACTAGCAGTGTCACGCCTATGCTTGAAGAACTACAATGGTCCACTTTGGAGAATACTCCTCCAAAGCAGTCTTGCCTTGATGTACCACATTCACTACAACCTGATGGACATCAGGTTGAGTGCATAACTGACTGAAGCATCCTCACGTACCAGAGGGAGGACATGGATCCCACTTCATGATACCGAGCTGCAGTACTCAGGTATATGTCTCATCCTTCTTCCCCATACCTGCAGGGATTGGAACTATCTGGAAAAGGACCCTGCCACTTTATTCTCCCTCGCTACCTTCAAAACAATGATACCTTATCTTTTACCCCTTCCATACCATGTGACCGATGTCAACATTTGTATAAATTGCAGATTATGGGCTTGCCCGATAAAATTACTATATCTGGCCTTTATTTTTACTCGCACATGTATGCATTTGCATAATTTCGTTGTATCGGCACTGTTCCACACCTGTGCACAAGCGCAGTGCAGTAATCTTCATCCTGATGAAGCAGCACTTATATGGAAGGAAGGGTGAGAGTGTTTAGGTGTAAACATATTAGATGTCCAGTGTATAACATCTCAAGTGTGATTACCAGTGACACCATGGGGTATACACTTGGAGGACTAGAACAGAAGCTAGAAATAAGGAGTTGTTTTCACACAATCAAAAAAAGTGCGACAAAAATCAGAAATGAGCACCACATGTGGACTTGGAAGATATCTTGGTGTGGACTTCTGCAAAAATGGGTGATCTTGGGGACTGGGGATGGCCGGAGGAGATCCAAATGGTCACCAACCTCTGTGAAGTGAATGAGAAGCAAACCGAGGAAGGGTGGCGGGGGGGGGGGGGGGGAGATGAGAATGGGTAAAAATCTGACTATGGAAATGAGGAATCTGCAGGATGACTTTCAAACCTGAGTAGATTCCACAATGGGGACTTGCTTTCAGGAAAAATAACATGGTCATTGAAGGTTTCCAAGATGTGGGTCACTGTGCCAAGTCTGTGAGGCATCATAGAGCTGGGATCGTGATGACTCTCTGAGGATTAGAGTAGTTCTTTTCGACAAATGGAACTTCCATCAACCAGGAAACCATGTCGATCGGCATGTTCGTCAGCACAAGGTGAGAGCTTGTAGCAAGGCACTCACAGTAAAACCGCACGTAAAGGCATCAAGTTTCTCCTGTTTTTACACAACAATCAGTTTTACACCGCTTTCCCATGACTCACTTTTAGTTTTTGGATCACAAGGCATCAAAAGACTAAGAAACTCAAAGTTAAGTGTGTATAAATTGCAGCTTATGGGATTTTCACTTTTTACTTAGACTGAAAGTAGAACGAGTTATAACTGGAAAGGCACTCATAGAGCGCATAGTCTCACCTCACGCATTCATTCCGAACAAAAATAAAATGCCATCGTTAACTGAACACACTGCCATTATGGCTCATATACCCGTATCATCCATGCACCCTATTATATCATCGTTTCTTGGTATGGGTTATAAACGTGGTAAATTAAATTATTCACTCACATCAGGTCATAGATCACATACATGAAGTTTCAAATTTTTTTTGGACAAGGATTTCAATTTAACCAATTATGGCTGGAATACCATTTCTCCGATGACACTATCATTATCACCCTATATACTCCATGGAGTGATGACATGCCAAGTTTAAATTTATTTTTTCATTGAGCAGTTTAGGGGAAGATGACATCCAAACTCTTCCCTCTAATCCAATATGGCTGCAATACCATGTGACCGATGACGTCAAATGTTATTCTTCACTCACATAGGGTCATAGAGGAGATATATGAAGTTTCACATTTTTTTGGGATTAGGATTTCATTTCAACCAATTATGGCTGGAGTAAACACATCACACACACACGTTGCAATAGTGTCGCATCCTCTTCGGGGTGAGACGAAAAACTGAGATTGACATTTTTAATCTGCAATAAGAAAGAGGTCCAGGCTTCTCAATGCTATAAACGTTTTATTCGTTTTGTTGATTTTTTATTTTTTTAAAACAAAATTATTAAAAGTCCTATTCACGCATTTCCAAATCCACAACAACATTATTTCGTTCCAACATCAACCAACAGATGCGGCAACTCACTTCACCCGGCTTTCCTGTGCTCCAACAATTACTTTCCATACCTGGAATCAACTGGATACGGTGAGTGGCGACGCCGTCGGGCAAGCTGGCATGTCGCAGTAGGCTGCATATTAAATCATCTGGGAAGACATCTTAATGCAGACTGCTTTGCATTTGCACTTCAACTCTGGATCTTCACAAAGCAGAGATGGCTTCAAAAAAGCCCTCACAGGAGAAAATTTGAAAACAGCACAATACTTCCTGGTTGTCCAGCCACAACTTTAAGTTGGAAGACAGCCAGGGACTTGTAATTAGGCCACCATTTGGCCAGTGTGGTTTTAGTGTTTTGATCTGCCTCATAAAAAATTCAAGAATTCATGCAAGGAAAAAAACCCTTGTGGCCCAAAACACAGGATGGAACACTGCCCAAAATGTTCACATTATCTTGGTCAAGATAACAGTAGGTCACAGGTCATTTTCAAAATTCCTGTCCAAGCAAGGGACAAATGTAAAAGATGCGAATTATGATAAGATGTCCATTGGCATACAGCATCTGACCCAGACTTGTGCATCATCAAATGTTTGTTATGAAAGGGAGAGAGAAGGGGTAAAAAGGAGGGCATTGGTCGATAGCATGTAAGTAGATAATCCCATGTCCATAGGAAGTTAATAGGTACTGACTTTGTGAAAATTAGAACACCACAACTACTGTGCAGTTGCCCTTCAGGTTTGGATCTGCACAATGCAGAGGAGAAACATGAAATAAAAAGAACCGAGAGACCGGTGCAAAACATCCATTCTCAAATGTTGCTCCAAATCTTGCAGGAATTTCACCTGTTTCCAACATGGAGAGGTGAACTCAAGGGTTCTCGAGGTACCATGGATGGCCAAGCACCGGACGTGAGGCGGCCTGCCGGGGAAACTGCCTCAGAGGGGAACAACCCAAGTGGGCCAAACTAGGGTGGAGACCAGTCGTGCACAAGAGAAACAGATGGAGCGGTGCAGACCCACACTCATCTGGACGAAGGGATGGACAGACAAATTGAGATATATTCAAACCAGCAACCAAAACAGAATTGAGCAATGAATCGCATGGATAGCCAATTCCCAATGCACAGAGTGATGGGGAAGTGTCAAGCATCCCCTCAAATCACAAGCTAGGACTGAAGGTGTAGTGAGCCTTTCTTGGCATTTGATATGAACAAACGCATCTTCCGAGTTAACCAAATCAGAGGAAATCAGCTGAAAGCAATACAAGATGGGAAGAGGAGGAGGAGGAGGTGGGCATGGGAGGGAGATGGGGTAAGGGTTAGAAGGTACTAGAATGAAAACAATTTTAAAAAACACAAGTCAAAGTGCTAAACAATTGCTTCGTCATTAGTTCCAAAGGCAAAATACAGACTGACTGAAAAGATTCCTCGCCTTGGTTATTGACTGCAATTAAAGATGAAAAAGTTCAAAAGAAAAAAAAATTGTGATGGAATGAGAGAGATTGAATTATCAGTCAAAAGCCAAAGTCTGGTAGGTTTCATGACCATTGATGAG
>NC_140976.1:38585337-38615337 GCF_056783735.1 Eptatretus burgeri | reverse complement strand
GCCAAACATCAGGAGAAAACAAGGTCAGATGTTTTAAAAAACACAAAAAAAATAAAAACCCCAAAAGGATTATACCGAGAACTCGGGAAAAGGAAGGGGAATGTGTCAACCCTCCGAAAAAAGATCAACTTGAATGATTCTGTAAAGGAATACATCAGGTCAGGTCAGGAATGGGAGCATGCACTGGAGCAGTGCGTTTCTGTATCCACTTTCCACCGGTACTCCAGAGGCCTTAGTTTCGCCATCCCCATCTCCTCGAGATGCCGATCAACCTGCTGCAACCATGAGGCACGCAGTCGTCCCGTTGGCCTTCTCCACTCACGAGGCTACCTTGCTGAGAGAATCTGGTGAGCAGGATCAGCGTCAGGAAAACGAGCCACATGCCCAGACAGCCACAGCTGATGCTCACGGACTATGCAAGAAACAAATCCCAAAATGAGTCGCTCTCAGCAAACACGCGTTGGACATAAAGATCGACCAGCGATAACCAAGGATTCTCCGAAGAGACCTGGTACCAAAGGAATTAAGACTCCGTCTCAGATCCCTGGTCAGAGTCCAAGACTCATCCGGAGCGCACGACTGGAAGCACCAAGGACCTGAAGACTCGTACTTTCGTTCTCTGCACAGGTATCGACAGCACCACACCCCATAATCAAGTGAATCCATAACTTCCAGGCCCGACCCAGACGTCTATTGACCTCTGGCTCACAGCCAGCAGAGACATGAATATTACTGCCAAGGTAAGTGAATCTCTGCGTGACCTAAACATCCTCACCACAAACAGGTACAGACAAGATAGCAGCATCCAAGATGTTATTGAAAGCCTGGATCTTAGTTTTGACCGAGGAAACCCGTAATACCAACGGCTCCGACTCCTCCTTCAGAACCTCAAGAGCCCCTGAAAGGATATCCAGTCTCCGCAAAGATGACTGCATCATCTGCGAAATCAAGGTCAGCGATCTTGATATTCCAATGAACGATCTTGAACGATGCACCGCAGCTTGATCTGTCCGACATCCGCCCCAGAATCCAGTCCATACAAGCACTGAAAAGTGTGGGTGTGAATACACACCCCTGATGAACTCCAGTAGCAACTGGAAAGAAGTCGGAGATGGTTACAACATCTCACAGCACTCTCAGTACCGGAGTATAGTTCAGACATCAGATTGATCAGTTTTGGTGGCACCCCACGAAGACCAAGCATCCTCCAGAGGGCATCCCGATTCACTGAATTGAACGCTTTGCAGAGATCAACATAGGCTGCAAGCAGCCCCTGTCGAAACTTTCGTCTGCGTTCGGTGAGGACCCGAAGAGCAAGGATACGGTCAATAATTGACCACTTTGGTGTAAAGCCTGACTGCTCTGGGCACTGGTGCTCAAGCAGATGGTGGTGCACCCTGTCAATAATTATCTTTGCAAAGACCTTGCCCGGCACTGAGAGCAACGTCACCCCTCGGTAGTTGTTGCAGTCCTGGCGATCACCCTTCAGTTTACAGAGAGGCACACCAAGGCCCCTCTTCCAGTCAATTGGGATGATGTCTGTGTTCCATGCAGAACACAGAACTGCATGCAATGACATGAGTACAGCATTTCCACCAGCCTTGAGAAATTTAGCATGGATGCCACAGTTCCCACGAGCTTCACCCCATTTCAACCGGTTCACCGCAACCTGTGTCTCCAGAAACGAAGGTGAATCACAGTTGATTGGAGGGAGAGCAATAGGGATAGTAACACCCCTAACATCCAACTCACGAGCTGGTGGATCAGCCTGGTACAGCCGCTCAAAGTAACCAGCCCAGCTGGTCTTCACTTCGGCTTCCTCTGTCAAAAGCCCACCACCCTCCGCTCTAACTGCAGTACACCGAGGGACGGGCTTGGAGGAACGCAACGTGCGAATTCCCCTGCAAGCAGTACGAGAATTACTTGACCACAGGTGATGCTCTACCCCCTTACAGATTCCCCACACATAGGCCTCCTTGTCCACCGTCAGCACACGTACAGTTTTACGCCTCAGTTCCCTGAACAGCTCAGCTTTGCCATTAAGCCTGGCCCTGCGACTCTGGTCAACGGTATCCAGTGACCAGTGACCAATGAGAGACAAAATTCTTCGCCCTCCAGTAAATTCCACGACATCTACCGGCAAAATCAAGGATGGTGGTCTTGAAGGCACTCCACAACTCTTCAGGATTCCCCAAAGCACCCAAACTCCCCAAATCCCCACTCAGCCTGTTCGCAAACTCATCAGCTACCCTCTCATCCTTGAGCTTGCCAACATCCAGCCTCGGCTGGGATGGTACCATTCTCCTGGATTTAAGCTGCAACTTCAGAGTTGCTACCACAAGCTTGTGGCTGGTATTGAGGTACTGAGCACTCCAGTCAACCCTGCAGTGCTGGATGCTCCAGCGACCATCAACGAGCACATGGTCAATCTCCTTTGCCACACCACCAGTGTTGGAATACCAAGTCCGGCGATGAGCCTGTTGGTGCAGAAACCATGATCCACCCACCCTGAGTCTATGACTTCTTGCAAAGTAAAAGAACTTAGTGCTATTCTGGTTCACAGTTCCAGACCCATTGGGACCAACACATGTCTCGTAACCATGCATTTCAGTTCCAGTTGATGCACTTAAATTCCCAAAGACTAGAAGAGTATCTCGCATGGGGCACTGAACAACCAGAGACTCAAGCATGGAATAAAATGCGTCCTTCACGGAGAGATCACTTTCCTCAGTCAGAGCATATAGGGACCAGGGAAACCACGCTGAAGGAGTGACAAATCCTTCGTCTCATAATACGCTTGTTGACCGGTGTTACCTCAACTATCATTGGAGTCAGCGTATTGGATGCAGCTGCAGCAACTACTTGGGCATGTTAATCATCAGAGCGCCCAGACCAATAGTAGGTGGAACCACCCACCATAATCTCGACACTATCTGGTACCCTCAGCGTGTTGCAATACCTATGTTCAAATGCTTGAGCTCAGATGATAACAGAGACAGGTGATCATCATTTATCTTTCCTGGGAAAGCCACATTTCCAACCTGGCCTCCAAAGCCAGTCGCTGAGTGGGCACCCTCCGTCGTGTAAAGTCCTTCCTCGGCCCACCTGAGCTCCTGACCACATACAAAGCTTTCATCTGCAGCCTGATGGAGTACTGCTCTCCCCTATGGGCTGGTGCTCCTGCCTCTCACCTTTCTCGGCTTCACGCCGTGGAAACCAAGGCATTTAAGATCATTGGTATCTCCCGCGGTGGGGCTGAGTCTTTGGGCCTCTCACTCTCTCACCGCACGCAGGTCGGTGGTCATTTTGTCTTTTACTGTCTCCTCTCCGGTCTCCCCCCCCCTGGCTGACTGCGATATGTGCGCCCCCCCCCCACCCCATATTTCAGCAGAGTGCTCAAGGTCCACCAGCAACCCCCTTCTGGAAAAACTACCAAAATCATGAATCACTGCTCACCATCACTCTTTCATTCCTCTTTTTTTCCTCACCTTTGAAATAAACTCCTACACTCTTCAATCTCATTCTTCCCTCCAGGTCTTCAAAACAGCTGTTCACCACCACCTCTTATCTTCCCCCATCCAAAACCATGACCTTTTTGACACCGGTTAATCCACCCCAAACAGAACTCCTTCAAATTCCATGCCTTCCTTCCCGAAAGTTCCCTTTCGTGTAAGGTCCTGAAAGTCCCTGTGGTGTCGATCTTGTTTACCACATGTTCCCCACCCCATCCCTCTCCCTTCCACAGATCTCCTAATGTATCTGTTCCCCACAGTTTTGTCCTTCCCTCTCCCGCCCCTCTTGTCTCCCACCCCCCTTGTTGTGCAATGTGTGTTAGCTCTCATACGAACCTCGACAATGTATCCAAATATATATATTTTTAATCCTCTCTTCGGGATAGAACATACCAGGCACCCACCCGAAAGGACTACCTCAAGTTAACCCAAGGAGACCGCCGTCTGGTGGAGGACACCTCAGCACCACTCCGACAAACTCTCCCGCAATCTGACCCAGGAAGGTTACTCCGTGGTTTTCCTCCCATCATCAAAGAGTGGGGGTTCCGAAGGCTTTGCCCCAATCCAGTCATCCAGTGAGCTGCCCTACGAAGGGCAGCTGCACAGGAGGTACTCCCACGAGTGGGTTTTCTATTTTCTTTGCGTTTTTCTTGTATTTTGCAGAGTGAAGGGTTTTATGGTGGCTGGAGTGCAAATCCTGCCAACGACCTTCGTTGGAGTAACCCAACTGCAGGAGGACATCCGCAGACACAGTTGGGCACAAGGTATGGATGGCCATTGGCTCACAAGGAGCTCCCCCACCCTTTGACATGTTTTGTTTTTAATCGTGCTGGGTGTCCATATCCATACACCTTCCTCACCAGGAAACTTGGTGCGGGAGACAGTTTAGTCACCGACAACCCCACCATGAAACAGGTTAGTACAGGTTTACATGGTACCTGTAAGCAAGTCACAGATCTAATCTGGCCTGACCTGCCAATAATATCGCAGTCAGCTTTCTTCAAGAAGTTGGTTTTTCTACACCTTTTTTCTCCACCAAAAGCACTGAACGGCTTACTTTCTGGAAGTCAAAAATTTGTACATGATCAATGAGATGGTGTTTATTTTGTAACATCCATTTGACTAAAAGGATATCAATGGAACATCATTATTAGATGACACTTACAGTTTAGCTTCAGAAACAAATGAACAATTGCTTTGGCCATTTGTAAACAACCATGGAGATTACTTCTATCCAAATATTGGAGCAATATGAATGCAACAAATGACTGAATGACAGGAATAAGAAAGAAGCAAGGTACATCTTCCCCCAAATATTCTTTGAATTTGCATCATTCAAAAACAGCCCAAGGGGTAGTTAAAAAAAAAACTTGTGTTTGAATGGCTGGTCACAGAGTGTAACAGTTTAACAGATATTCACCTGCACGGGGCTCGGCACAGGTCGGTTGTGCTGGGCTTGCCCGGCATGGGCTGACGCTGCCTGTGAAGGGTGGGCTGCCAGAGAGTGCAGTGACCCCGGGTGTGGATGCAGTGGTGGTGGTGGGTATGGTGGTGGTACAGGGGTTGGAGAAACTGGTCATCCGTAAAGGAAAAACATACCAACAGGCAAATTATGCAATCACTTAATCTACCACCACCCCCTTCAACATTACTCTCATTTGTGCTAATGGTAACGAGTTGTCTGAACCTTTTATAAATCAAATGACCATTGACTATCTTTTGTGAATGTCAAATATAACAATATCCCACTTCCGCCACGTGGCGGGGGATAAAAAGCAACATCTTTTTCACAAGGAAATGCACCATGTGCTCAAGATATACAACATAATATATAAAATACCCAGCTGATTAATTAGCACAAACAAGCAATTAGCTCTGCAATATGTACACCAAGCAAATATAAGAGAACTACGATAATGGAGGAAATCATTTGGCGCATCGTGCCTATGCTTTTTCTTGACTCCTACAAATTAATCTGACTTTTGCCTTTATGTGCCAACTCCCTTCTGATAATGAACTTGTAACCAAGATAACATCCACATCTCTTTACCTACCCCATTTAACATCCTAGCAGACACTTCAATCAGGGTAACAGCACACAAAGCAGATTCATTTTCAAGACACTATGTGATCTTTAACATTCACAACATAAATGCAGGTGGGACAGCCGGCTACACATCACCATCCAAAGAATGTCATACTCCGAGAAGCGGCACACCTCCAAGCAATGTACCAGTTGTTTATATTTGATTGGCGTTAACTAGACAAGAAACAAATTTAGTACCAGAGAGCTCACAAACAAACATGCGATCAACTGGGATACTTTGCTATCTCTCAGGCTTCCATGTTGATCGTCCATCCAAGTACATGGCAGGTTCGAGACTTGGTATCCGAGATATTTCAGGATCAAGCACATTTAAGCCAACAAATAAGCCAAAAAGTTTGCAAATGCTAAAAACTACGAATTTATCGATCATCTCAAAGGATCTACAACAGTTGATGATAGATCATTTAAATCATGGACAATACCATATATCGTTTGTGGGTGGGGGGCTGTATCTGGTGGAGGGAATTGTGGAGAGGATGAAGATGGAGCATGGACAAGGCCTGGCTGCCCAGGTGCCATCTGGGGTGTCGTAAGGACCCGTGAACCTCCCTGCATTAGTGAGGGGTACACCGCACCACCCTAACAGTGTGGAGGATAATGAGAAGCAGTAAGGAAAGGCAAGAGGTCAGGATAATTTTTTTTTTCTACAGTAACATATTGTAGAGGTGAACCAGTATAATAAAATCCAGAAAATTCAGGTGCAGCTCCAATAGTACAGAATTCATTTTTAATCAAAACTGCCATTCTTATTGTTTCTCATAAATAGCTTTCTACGTGTAGTCAACTACCTTTTTATTGTAGCACTGGGTGAAGTCATTTTGGGTGTGTGCTTGCACCTCTGTTTAAAAAAAAAAATTTCCAAATGCAATTCATGATGAAGGGCAGGTGCTATAAAGCAAAAATTTCAGAGCACCACCAAACCAAAAGTTACTTTAAATCAGCTCTGACAAAAAAAAAAACAAAGATTGATATGACAAATTATTGATGCCTTTTCCACACCATCAATAATTCCCTTGCAAAAACGGGCAGTTTGTTTTGCTGCAGAGATCAATGGACAGCATTTTAGCAAAAATTTCACTTTTTGTGAGAGGTTACGGTGGTCCTGGCTGGTTATTGAGTGGCCATTTTGAACTTCTCTCTTATGCAGCACATCGCTGCGGGTTTTCAGCATTGCTAGAGCGTGGCTGTGTGGTCGACACTGTGACTCCTTTAAGTTAGGACAGATAATTTTGAACCGGATAAAAACAAAACAACAACAAAAAAAACAATCTTTGTCACAGAAAAATACAAATTGTGTGAGAAGCAGCTTGGTGAAATTTATTTATTGGCAGGGAAGCCCCCATGCTCCTGTGACTGCCTCAGGGGTGACCATGACTTGTCGATTTTGACAATGTTAACAGACTTTTGACAATGTTAACAGACTTTTATCAATGTGTTACAATATTTTTCAATGATCCTCTTTGTCATTAATTTGTAAAATTAACAGTATTTACCCACACTATCAAAACAGCTCTTGGGAACCAAAAGCATCGCAAAATCAAAAAACATCATACTAATGTACAACAGATGTCATTACCTGGTGTGGATGCTGATATGCCATTAAACTGGGCTGATTGGGGAAGTGCTGGGGACTGTATGGCATGAAGGCTGGAGAATACGATACAAGGGGTGGGGCAGAGACAGGTGCCATCGACACCTGGTGGAGGATGGCCTGCGCACCTTGTGCATGAGGGTGCTCTGAGCGAACGGGAGTCATGGCACCTAGAAGGCAGCGAGGGTGGAAGGGAGAAGGAAGGAGACGGAGATGCTGTCATAATACCCCCCCCCCATTTCCAACCCACCTCCCCGGCCTCACGCGCAAAATTTCCCGCGTGGCTTACCAGCAAGAGTGGGGGGTGGCTTAAGGGCGAATACGAAAGAGACTTGAGAAGCGGAAGAATAGTCACCCCAAATATTTGACTGAATATTCAAGCGCCGATCTTGCCCGAGAACAGAAGCAACAGCAGACAAAACATTAATGTCACTTTGAGGAGCCCGATCCATTTGCCAGCAAATTTGAGATAGCACAGGGCACAGATTGTGGGCACAGAGCAGTAGCAGAGTAGGGTAATGACGAAGACCTCAAATCAACAGGGAAAAGAAAGACAAAGGATGTGAGAAAATGAACGTTTAGTGATTACAGCCATTAGGTTTCAAGTTCCTTTCTCCACAATGTAGACGCATTATTTTACAAATAAAATGATCACTTAAGCAAGTGTACATGTTTCTAGCAACACTTCATCAAAATGCTGAAAATATATACATTGTTAGGTTGTGCATCTTACATCCTTTGTTCAAGACAGGAAGCAGCTTAGCATCATTTGCATATTATGCCACACATGGATGAAGACATAAAGGAAGGCAAGAGGGCAAAGCAAGATATTTTATGGGAAGAAGAGACAGTAGAGGAGTAAATAAAAAAAAAAAATTCTGCCACTGGCACAAGCGGTGTGCAAACGGATAGCCAAGCACATGAAGGAAGGCATCAGTTAGACTGGCCTCACCTTTTGATGGCCGATACGGCTTGTGTTGGCTCACTGGAACCGGCATCGTGTAACCAGTCTGCAAAGGAAGAGTTAACATTAACATGCACTGTCAAATCTATGTCTCAACAGACAGCCTGCTTCAGTAGTTGCCTTTGAATCAGTTACGAATTAGGCCTGCTGCATGCACCACTTTCTCTCCATTGGCCGTGTTTGTGTCATTGATGCAATGCCCCCTGTGGGTTAGGACAAGATTATTGGAATTTGGCCAAGATGTCGGCGATAACTCACCTACTCCTCATGCAAAGACAATGTGGGAGCATCAATGTTGATGAGTTAATTGCTAGCAGATGGGTCCCCAGTTTCAGGTCCATTTGAAGAAGGCACACTTTGTGATTCTACTTCAGCCAAATTAGAACCCATAACCTCTGGAAAGACAGTCCAATCCAATGTCATGTGATAAGGACATCACCGTATTTTATATTGACTTATCAAGGCTCAAAGAAAGAACTAAGTGACAAACATAACAATATCAGTTAAAAACAAAAATAAAATGCTGAGGGTAATAAGTACAGGGTTATCAAGAGTAGAAATACAATACATGTTTCAATACGAAAAATAACATGAGGGGCGGTGGGTGATGAAACACCATTTTGAAAGAGTGGAGTGAAATGGAAGGAAAAAACAGGGTTGGACTACAACTCGAGTATTGATCATATGATACCTATAAAAATAACATTGTCTTTTTTTTCTGTTGACCTTTCATGACATTGACCCAAGGTCAAAGTTCAAATATCATTTTAACCAAAATTCAGCTTTTCCATTATTTCCTCTTTTAGTTTCTACCCTAAGCAACATGTTTGTGCTAGGATATGGAATACATATATATCTTCATATACTATTGCACACCGCTCCTTCCTAACGCCATATCCAGGCGATGCATGACGTCTTCACCAGGCGCCGAAGGAAGGGTGCTCAATATTCACTCCATTTGTTACTTGGGAAAAAAAAAGTTTTTCCCAAGTATGTTGATCTGTTACGTTTGTATGTTTGTCACAATTTTGGCCAGTTTTCAAGCAATCGTTTTAAAGTATTTTTTATGTAATTATGTGACCGGCCAAGGACAGCAGCGCTAAATTTTGGTGAAGATCCGAAACCATATCCGGATCTGAGAATTTTGGTGATTCCTGACCATTGAGAGAGACGGCCAAAGATGATAAATAGCACAATATCTCAAATGGTTATGGATGGTGTCACTAGGAAGAATCGATTCAATTTTGGTGAAGATCCGAATCAAAATGTGGATACAAGGATTATTGAATTATTAACTGATTCTTCACCATTGAGAGATGGGGCTAAAACGATATTGCATGATATCTCAAAAGCTTGAGGACTGATTCAGATTAAACTTGGTGGACAAGTTGGGTATGTGACAAGGACTAATTGATTCGATTTTGATGAAGAACCGAATCCGGATTCGAGAATTTTTCAGGTGATTCTTCACCATTGAGAGATGGGGCCAAAAACTATGTATCGCATGTTATATCTAAAAGTTGTGGACGACTTGTGATAAAACGAGGTGGAAGAGTTGGTTAGATGACAAGAACAAGCAGATTCGATTTTGGTTAAGGTCTGGAATCAGATCCGACCTATCAGTGGCGTACAAAATGTGAACTATTCAGCCGGCGGAGGTATGTTCTCCACGGAGTGCCATTCCCTTTCACCAAGTTGTCACTCTATGAGTGATTTTTCATTTTTGGGTCGCCGAAATAGGTGACCCTTATTGTCAGTAATTCTGTCTGTTTGTTTGGATGTTTGTTCGTTTGTCATCAGCATAATTGGGAGTAAATGTCGGTGAATTTTGACAAACTCGGGTGGTAGATACATCTTATGACCCAGTGCTTTGGAAATTGTGATGGTTGCTAGGGACGCTTTGGTTCCTAAGCAACAACCGAAAAACCTTCAAAATCAGTACCGTTCACACAAAATCAATTCCGAAAGCCATTATCCCACGTAGGGTTATGAAATTTGGCACGAATGATCTACAGGTAATGCTCTATCAAATACATTCCAGTTTTTGGATATATGGAATACTTTACCCGCGGCGCCCCCTACAATTAGGGTATGCGCGAAAATTGGCGAAAAATGAAGGCCCCCTAGCGACCAGGTGAGTGCATCGATACGAATGAAACTTTGCAGGTTAATGGTACTCAATGAGTACTACAACTTTGACCCCTGACCTTAGCGAAATCGGTCAATGTGTCCTCAGGCAAAGGTCAATTAGTGCAAAAATCGATAATATGCAAGAGCTGGAGGTGCCTTCGTGCCAAATGCTACTCCTAGGGTTATGGTCGGATGGTCATGAAAATTCACACTATTCGTCTGGAATACATTGTGCACAAACAATCGAGCCGGATTTTCGATTTAGATCTTTGTTCACCCACAGCACCCCCTCGAACTTTGGGGATTTCTGATTTCAAACCGCATTTTCGGTACTTTTCATTCAAATGGATACCGAGTAGTTATCAGTCGATGGAACTGGATGAGATTTGATATGCATAACCTTAAGGTGATTCCCTAGCCGCTATATGACATCCATTTTGCTCTATATCTTATAGTTTCCATGCTCGGTGACCCATCGCCACCTACCGACTCGTCTTGTTTGTTTTCTTGTTTGTCCAGGTGATATCTCAGCCTTCCTGATTTAGTAAGCTGAAATTTGGGTACAAAAGTGAAGACGTACTTTGGCAAAAATGGTATTTTTTGATTAATTTAAATTTATCAATTACTTAATTTAAATCATTTCCTTCAATACATATATTAATTCAATTACTTAATTATTATTGATTTTATTTCTCATTCTGGCAATATCTCAAGCACCTTTTGAGCTAGGAAGCTGATATTTGGGCATGACAGTGATCAAGTGATCTGGCTATAATGGGTATTTTTGATTTATCATTTGTACATATTTACCTCAGAAGTACACCGCTCACTCCCAATTCAGTCTCCACGTGTAGCACGCTGGTGGTTTTCTTTATTTATTTATCTGGCATGGGGGCAGTGTACTTTGAATGTATCACTACTTCTTTATGTTATTTTCAGGGAAAGATGAATAAAAACTTATGTTTTTAAAGGTATACAATCCAAACAAATGTCTATCACATAAAATGTCAAGAATGCAGAATGACCTGTGCTGATTGAGATATAACGAGTACTAAAATTGTTCATAGTTACAGTTCTACTCGTATGTTCATACCTTAAAGCATACAAAATGGCCACAGTTATGAGTTATATATCTGTAGTGTGGATGAGACAAGAAGAAAATATCCTTCGTCTGAAAAATGTCAATAAATTCTTCCACAATCCCCATCACCTACGAGGATGACGACCTGGTGAATATCACCAAAGTCGTTACGTCAGAGGAAGTGCAGAAAAATATCTGCACCCAATATAAAATTGGCCAGAAGGAGTATGCTACCTTTGTTGAAGAACGCATCAATAGTGACAAGGTCTAGATCTGGGAAAGAATGAAAAAGGTTCAGCTGAAAATATGGACAAGTACAAGAAAGCTGGTGAAGCATAAACTGATTGATCAAGGAATATAGCTGAAGGATGACAGGACACCGTTTGCCCGTATGCTGACTGTTTGTTGCCAGGTGTCGACCAGAGGTGAATCTCAAGGAAGCCATTGGTCAGTATGAATTCGCCTCACTCCCGCAAGCTCTGTTCTCCATGACTGGAGCGCTTCCACAATGCATTGACAAAAACAAGCTTATAGCCATACTGGAGGAGCTCCCCAAAGACAGGGTAGCTGATGGTGCTCAGCTGCCAGAGCATGTTACAATAGATGATGTTCAACTTCCATAGGAGGTGGTCAGCATCATAGATGGCATGGCTGTGGTGCATGCAATGGGCAAGCTAGCATGGATTAAAAAAAAAATGCGCAGAGCTGGCCAATCATTTCACTGCCACACTGGACAGGAAGGCTAAAGACTATGATGAGGTGAATCTAGTGTTTCATCGCTACAATGTCATAACACCACTGAAGGAGGCCACAAGAGAGAGGCGCAAAGGTGGTAAGCCAGCCATCCTATATCATGTGCAAGATAACACACCTATAGCGAAGGTATCGGCAAAGTAGTTCCTTTCAAGCACAAAGACGAAATACTAACCAACTAACTGTGTACCTCACAAAGAAAGCCTTGCATAACTTTAAGACAACAAAGACCTTGTCACTTCCATGAAAGACGTGATGTCCAACAGTGTTGCCGTACAACACCTCCACAGCACATAATAAGCTGCTGATACTAGAATCATCCAACACAGCCTAGAGGCTGTAAACTGAGGAACTACGGATTTGTACATACAGTCCACATATACAGACATCCTAGTTTTGATTATCAGACGCAATCCATGGCGAAGCAAAGGAACCTACTTCGTCACAGGGAGTGGGAACAAGAAACGTGTCATCCCGGTGTCACCCATATTCCATGCTCTGAGTGAGGCAAAGGCTGCTGCACTGCCAGGCCTCCATGCTCTCTCTGGAGCAGATCAAACTGGAAAGTTTGTTGCCATGGGTAAGCTTGGCTGCTGGCAGGTACTGAAGAAGTCTTCCCTTGATGTGGTATGTGTTTGCTGTTCTTGGGGAATACAATGAGCTATCACCAGAAACAATTGCAGCTCTAGAAAAGTTTTTTCTGTCAGCTATACCTGCTAGGAACATCCATTTCCGATTTGGTGACCTCCGCTAGAGATTGTTGACAAAGAAACAATCATAATGCCAAAAGTTGCACCCACTCGAGGAGCTTTGAAAGAAGCTATTGCACAGGCACATTAACCAAGCAATGGTGTGTTTCCAAGATGATGTGCCTGACCCACAGCTCCCACCAGTGACAGACTATGGATGGAAAGTGGAGGGTAATGGACTGGTGGCCATCCCAACAATGCAGTTTCCTGCCATATATGCAATCATACACCAAAAGAAGTGTGGTTGAAAGAAGACAAGATGCCTTTCCCACTGCTCCTACAGATCACAGAATATGAACTGCAAAGAGATTTGTATGTGAGGTGCAGACGATGGAGTTTGCACTAATATTCATCACGGACATGCTTTTGGGACTGATCATGATGAGGATTATGCAGATCCTTTGCTGTGAATAAACATTACATTAATGCTAGGCCAGTTTCATAAGGTCGTGTGTGTGTGTGTGTGTGTGTGTGTGTGTGTGTGTGTGTGTGTGTGTGTGTGTGTGTGTGTGTGTGTGTGTGTGTGTGTGTGTGTGTGTGTGTGTCAAAGGGTTGATAAGGTTGTTAACCAGCAAGAGTATAAATAGAATAGCGCTGAAAAGATGATAAATATTGTTCCGTTTACGTTTGTTGGTTGTGGGGGGGGGGGGGAGGAGGGAGGTTTAGATATCACCATAGACCAGATAGAAATGTATGGAATAGTGTGGTCCGTGTACGAGTAATTAGCCCATCTTGATGTAATAAATAGGGACACGGTAGCTTGTTTGTATGTGCACCATACAGGGGGCGGTGCATTGTAATAGTGAGTTAGGGATTATGGTTAAGGAAATTGTGTGTGTAACTCTTATGTAAACCTCGACTGGGGGCACCAGGAGCCCTTGCAAGAGGAAGAGAGGGGTGGAGCTTGTATTGACTACAGATGTGGGAGGAGCGAACAAGAATTCGGAGGAAAAAGGGTTCTTCTGAAGAGAAAGAGAGATGATGGTGGATTTCTGGGGAGAACATGACAGAGATAAGGCTGAGGAAAACAGTAAATTCAGGAGAGAAGGAGAGTTGGATCTCTGAGAGGATCATCCTGTCTGCCCTTTTGTTGGTTTTGCCTTGCCTTGTGCGGAATCCCTGGATCCTGTTGTGTGCTACCACCGCTTGTTCGTCTCCCCATTGTCTGCTCGCCTCACAATTGCCTGCCCACCCACCAGCAGCTAAGTTCCCCTGTTTTGGCCCTTTCCCATCTGTGGTTGAATCTGGTGTAAGGCACCTTGGATTTCTTTAGATTCATTTTTATTCACATTGTATATAATTATTTATTATCGATTCCATGTCCCCCTTTCTTTCCCACCACGACCCACTGTCGTATCCCTCTGCTGGTCAATGTTCCCCTGGTTGTTTGTGGTTCCAGAAATAAACCCGTTGGTTTTAAAAGCTTTAAGGCTCTTGTGTTTCTCCTCATGACCCGCAAGCATGTTGTCTGCCATTAATTTGGTTTGGCTCATCCGGCCAGTGTTAATTGACATGGACACAACAATATTGTGATGGTTCTGCGAAACCGTCATCCCCCAAGGCAATGGCACATAACACATAGCTGTTCTTGAGATAGTTATTTCGTTACTATTAGTTTTAGATAGCTCATCCCTTGTCTGTAGTAGGCTTGTGGGACAATATGCATTGTATGGGATTAAGCAGCTTTACCTCGTCCTTTTCCCATATTACATCTGCATACATCCTTCATGCCATGCATATCATGCAGTTCATTGGCATACACGTGCCAAATTCCCATTTGAATCACACGCCCCTATCCAATGGGCTTCCCTCCTATCATCAAAGATTGGGGGTCCCGAAGGCTTTGCCCTAATCCCGTCATCTGGTCAGCTGCCCTGCGAAGGGCAGCTGCACAGGAGGTACTCCCACGGAGTGGGGTTTTTCAGATTTTTTCATGCTTTCAGAATGTTTTGCGGAATTAAGGGTTTTACAGTGGCCGGAGTGCAAATCCTGCCACCAATCTCCTAATCAAAAGTAACCCAACTGCAGTGGGACGTACGCAGACACAGTTTGGCACGAGATATGGATGGCTGTTGGCTAACAAGCAGCTCCTCCGCCCTTTGACAGGTTTTGTTCTTCATCCTGCTGGGTGTCCATATCATACACCCTCCTCACGCAGAAACTTGTTGGGGGAGACAGTTTATTCGCCGGCAACCCGACCATGGAACAGGTTAGTACAGGTTTACATGGTACCTGTAAGCAAGTCAAAGATCTAATCTGACCTGACATCGATCCTGCTCGGCCAAAAGCCTGTTCTGTCTGTACTTGTCAGCTAGTCCTTTTCTGCAAGGCAACTTTCATCAGCAACAAAGGTTGCAAATACTATTCTGATCGATAAGTACGTAAATATGGAGACCAAAGTACAGACAAGACAAACTTAGAAATATATATATATATATACAAGCCGGTAGGTGGCGATGAGTCGCCGAGCATGGAAACTATAAGATATAGAGCAAAATGGATGTCATATAGCGGATAGGGAATCACCTTAAGATTATGCATATCAAATCTCATCTAGTTCCATCTACTGATAACTACTCGGTATCCATTTGAATGAAAAGTACCGAAAATGCGGTTTGAAATCGGAAATCCCCAAAGTTCGAGGGGGTGCTGTGGGTGAACAAAGATCTAAATCGACAATCCGGCTCGATCGTTTGTGCACAATGTATTCCAGACGATTAGTGTGAATTTTCATGACCATCCGACCATAACCCTAGGAGGAGTAGCATTTGGTGCGAAGGCACCTCCAGCTCTCGCATATTATCGATTTTTGCACTAATTGACCTTTGACCCCTGACCTAAGCAAAATTGGTCAATATGTCCTGAGGCAAAGTTGTAGTACTCATTGAATACCATGAACCTGCAAAGTTTCATTCGTATCGATGCACTCAGCTGGTCGCTAGGGGGCCTTCAATTTTCACCAATTTTCACGCATACCCTAATTGTAGGGGGCGCTGCGAGTAAAGTATTCCATATATCACGAAAACCGGAATGTATTTGATAGAGCATCACCTGTCGATCATTCGTACCGAATTTCATAACCCTACGTGGGATAATGGCTTTCGGAATTGATTTCGCGTGAACGGTACCGATTTTGAAGTTTTTTCGGTTGTTGCTGGGGAACCAAAGCGTCCCAAGCAACCATCACAATTTCCAAAGCACTAGGTCATAAGATGTACCTACCACCCGAGTTTCGTCAAAATCCGCCCACGTTTACTACCAATTATGCTGATGACAAACGAACAAACATCCAAACAAACAGACAGAATTACTGACAATAAGGGTCACCTATTTCGGCGACCCAATAACTCGACGACTCATGAACCCTTTGGGTTCCCGTTGACAGTGGTTCATAAAAAATCATTTCAAAAGAAAAAGAAAAAAAAAATAGCTCCAGCGAACTGTAATGCTGAGGTTGTTTGCATTGATCAAATAATCCCAAAGAGTAATTGACTGAATCGGGAATTTACTTTTTAAATAATTTTTTCGTTGCCCGATTTGAATGAAACTTGATATTGCGCGTCAATGTGAAAAAAAACGGAGAAAAGAAAGTCGAAGAAATTATTGTGCGTAATCTTCTAAACACAATTTTATTTATTAATGAACACAGAAGTATTAGATCAAAATGGCAATGTTTATTTTATGCTTGAAAATAAATCGTTCTTTGTCTATACTAAATGTTTGAGATGTTTAAATAAAGCATTTCAAGAAAATAAAAAAGATAGCTCCAGTGAACAAGACCACTGAGGTTGTTTGCATTGATCAAATTCCCCCGGAGTACTTGACTGAATCGGGAATTGATTTTTTAATAATTTTTTCATTGCCCGATTTGAACGAAATTTGATACTGCACACCGCAGGAGAATGGTGAGTAATGTAGGCAGAAAATTTTTGCGCTATCGTGTACTGTTTTAGCTGTATTTTTGGGAACATACATACATAAACACATTGTATATACATAAATATATACAAGATGAGAGTTTTAGTACTATATAGATAGATAGATATGCACATGCAGGAGGTGGACAACAAAAAAACATGGAAACATCTGGGTAAATGAGGGACTCCAAGCAACGACTTTCACACAGGTGTGGCCCATGTGTTAATTAAGCAAATAACATCCCAGCATGCTTAGGGTCATGTATAAAAAATACTGCACAGGCCTGCTTGCCCATAATTATGGCTAGCATGGCTGCAAAAGCAGACCCCCCCCCCAATGCACCCATCCACAAATCATATGTGGTTGCCCAATGGTGTGATGACGATGACACTGATGTGATCCATAGTCATGGCCTTCTGAATCATCAGATCTGAACCCAATCAAGCATTTATGGGATATTCTGGAACGACGTTTGAGACAGTATTTTCCATCTGCATCAAAGAGGTGTGAGTCGATTGACTTTCTCGTGGAAGGCTGGTACCGCGTCCCTCCTGCAGAATTTGAGATGCTGGTGGATTCTATGCCACAGCGCATCTAGACTGTACTGGCCACACATGATGGCCCAACACCCTATTAAATGACTTTACATTGGTGTTTCCATTTTTTTGTCCACTATCTGTATGTATACTGGTAAAACGAGGGGGGGGGGTTAGAAAAAAAGCAAAAAAAAATAAATTAATGGCTTGCTCAGAAGATCGATATGCCTCATACTTTTGAATGTCTTGCACTCCTGATTGCCAGACTGCCAGAATAAAATGACCACTCCTGATTACACACAAACTATTTTAACAATGTGATACAACACACAAGAAAAATGGACTACAAGTATGAGTAGGCAATCTCATAACATGTACTTTGGCATCATGCAGTGCTTGAACCCACAAAGTCAACAAAATAATATTCTGAATGACAGCCTGATCCCGATTTTGCCAAATGTGGAGTAGATTTGATTGCTGCTCTTTTGTATTACTTAACAGAGGTGGAATTTTCCATGGCTCCCAATCCATGTTTCCAGATGTGTTCGATACCATTGATGTCACGACTGTGGTGCCCAGAGAATATGCTGCAGCCCATTACATCTGTTCCAGACAAAAGTAGATTTGGAGTTATGGTATATGGTACCATCTTACTGGATTAAATACATCCCATACTGAAAAATACCTTCCTGGTAGAGAAACTCTTTTTACTATAACAGCAAGGTATTTTGCAGTATGGAACACATTTACAGCAGGAAGAGGAGCCACGTGAGTAATAGGACTTTGGGGCTTCTGGTGCAATTCAAAAATTTACATGTAAGTGAATGGGAGAAAAGGGGAAAAAACCTATTGACTGACACCAAAATCCTCCCAATTTCCCTTGTTTTAACTCCTTTAGACCCCACTTTCAAGACTTTTCTTCCCCAAAGTCGCTCAAGATCTTCCTCCTTTCTTCGGGGTTTCTGAGGCACTTAAAAAATTTACATGGCTCCAACAAATATTTGTTCATGGTTACTTGTCACCGTCAAGTATAACAGTAAAAAAAAGGTGGCGGTAGCCCGTTCAAACCCCTAACCCCTATTTTGTTCTTACAATATATATATATATATATATATATATATATATATATATATATATATATATATATATATATATATATAGTAATCCCCCGTTTCTCGCGGGGGTTACGTTCCAAACCTCCCCGAGCTAAGTGAAAATCCGCGATGAATGGACGCCTCCCCCAAAAAATCGACTCGTCTGGTCTGGTCAGTTTGGGAGTGATCGGGTTTGAGGTGCTGAGATCGACTCGTCTGGTCTGTTTGGCAGTGATTGGGTTTGAGGTGCTGGAGATCGACTCATCTGGTCTGGTCGGTTTGGCAGTGATTGGGTTTGAGGTGCCGGAGATCGACTTGTCTGGTCTGGTTGGTTTGGCAGTGATTGGGTTTGAGGTGCTGGAGATCGACTCGTCTGGTCTGGTCGGTTTTGAGGTGCTGGGTACGAGCAGTGCTCGTCCAACGGCGGCAAACCTTTTTCCTTCCCGAAGCATATATCAAGCACCTTAACCTTCTCCTGGAGCGTCAGGACCTTCCTCTGGCGCTTCGGTTCCTTGCCAGAAGCCTTAGAAGGTGCAGGGCATTTGGGCGGCATCGTGGGGCTTGGAGAAAAAAACGTAGAAAATATTCGAAGTTCACAAGGGAAACTTTGTCTTGTGCGTTGTGTGACTGGTCGAGCACCACGCGTTATAATTTATTGCTTAAATAATTTATATTTTATATATTATTACCGCGATGTACCGGGGGAATCCGCAGAAAAAATTAGTTACGTTCCAAGGGAAAACCCGCGATGAACCGGGGGTGCGATAGGTGAACCGCGATAAAGCGGGGGTTGAATGTATATCCCATACTGAAAAAAAGGCTGTCAATCCCAGTTTCTAAAATAAACCTCTTATCATCAAAAGCCCCCAATGCCTTCTAATTTACCTCCTCTATATAATGATGTTTATAACTTCTTATTGTATTCATTGTTCTATACTTTTCTTTCTTCAAGGCTAAGGAGTTGTAATAATCTTCAAAATTTGTTTCTTTGATTACATTTATCTTTTACCCCCTTTAACTTTTTAGCACTCTTTTCAATCTTATTATCAATATATTTATAGGCATAAGCCTTTGCTCTCAATCCCACAAACTCACTCATTATCCTTCCACCCAACTCATCTTTAAACTTTCCAATAACCTTTTTATTCTTTGAAGAGAATAGTTTGATATCTGTTGTATAATTGCTTGTGTCATGAATACCTACATCTTGAGACATCCTTATAAATATCTTCCATATTTATTTTCAAAATAAAACGGTCCGTATCCAAATATAGTACATTAACCCCTCCTAAGCCATGAGCCATACCAAGTAATTTTTGGCCACCCATACCATCCGAGAGGAATAATACTCATCATAATTTTTGGCAGGGTATACATTAACAACTTTGACTTATACATTAACTACTTATACATTAACAACTTTGACAAGTCAAGAATTGATGTTCCCATATAGATAGGTTTATCCATTTCAATACTTTATTTGTTCAAATGAATAGCACAAAAGTTCTCTGAAAACACCTCTGCTCTTTGAAAACTTGGTTTATTAATCAATTTGGATGCTTGTTTCCAAGATGTAGAAAGTCTTATGCTTTGTCTACTCCTAACATTTTCCTTCATATTTCCAAATACAGCATGATTCATTAATGTATAAAAGTTCTTCTCAAAATCATTTGTTGCAAGTGTTCTCTTTTCTGTATTTTTACAAAGAATTACAAGGAAATTTTGCACTGGAAGAGGCCATTCGGCCCTTCATGCATGCGCCACACCAATACCAGATTTAATAAATCCGTCAATACCCCTTCCGTTCGTGTGCAGACTTTTGGTTGCTACACTGGTACTCATTTTACCGACCTCAGAAGGATGACAGGCTGAGTCAACCCCCTAGTGTTAATTCAGCGGCCAACAGGGCTTGAACTCAGGACCCTTGGATCCCAAGCTACCACCCTAACTGCTAAGCCAACATCAGGTATTTTTAATCAATATACTTTTTTTAAACAAATGACTGTTTAAATTTCAAAATCCTTTGAATTTTCTTTGCTCTTAACCCAGCAGATAAATATTGTCTTAAATTTCCCTGATGTAAAACATAATTTCCTTCATCATACAATGTGGAAAGCAGTATCACTGTTGGTTTGCCTTTTGTAAGAAATGATTGTTGATAACCATTAAGCCATTCCTTCTTCGGACTTTCTTTATCAGGCACATATGGAAGGTATTTATGTTTCTTATGGAGTCCTTCAGGATATTTTAAATCAACCTCAAAATAATATCTTACTTTAGCATCATCTAATTCTTTTTGAGAGGAGATAACAATGTTCTGTAAAACCTTTTCATAATTTTTCTCCTTAACCCATCCCAGATTTCCATAAGGAAAGGATTGAGACATAGCCCATACATACAAATTGTTAGTATCATTATACATCAAGTAAGAACTATCATTTTTAACATCATAGTTGGGAAGATATTTGTTGTTAGCTTTAGCATATTTCTTTGAACAAACTTGTGATATTCCACCTCTTTTAGCCTTCTCTATCATCAAAAGCATATCTATATCACTGATTAATTCCAATCGTTGTTTTGTCAGTTTTAACATAGTGCTCCAAGGTAATCCTGGGACTGTAATCGTGAGTGGGGTCTAATCCATCGGAATTTTTATTTGACATACTGTTCTAAAAGTCTCAAAAACATCAGCCAATAAAAGAACATTAGTTTGAAGATACAAATCGTGATATTCCCCAAGGTTCTTTTAATTAAACTTCTTCCAAACATTTTGTGCTTGTGTGTAATCTTCATCATTTATTTGATTTTTATTTAATTCATTATAGAAACTTTCCTTTGAGGGAAGTTGTGTTTCTTTCAAAATCTCAAATGAGTTCATATAATCATAACGATATATTCCCTTTTGTGATAGATCAATCTCTTGATTTGAGAAATGTGATTGGAGAAAGAATTTAATAAGGTTAAAATCAATAACAGCTTTGCGGTAGTTCATATCATGAAAACACAAAGAACAGGATTATATATAGTAAGTAAGGGAATACAAACTGATTTAACAATGGAAAGATGGGGAGGTATTACCAGTCATCAAATTTATCTGTCATATATTTCTGATACATAAATGACAGCAACAAGGCTTCAAAAAAAATTATCATTTCTGTGTCCAAGCATACCTACAAGAAAGGGGTATTCAGTATTTCAATAAATATGTTCTACAACATAAGAATGAGGTATTTTCAGTAAAAGATTGGCTTTATACTGATGTTGCAAAACCAACAAGTTTGGATTTAACTAAAATGTTAAATGATGGAAAGGTTTTAAAAGTTGAGAAAATACAAGGCTCTTTTAGAAATTCAGAAGAAATTTTGTTGGTTTCCTGTTGCAAAAAATAATGAGAGAGAGAGAGAGCAAGAAGAGAGAGAGAGAGAGAGAGCGAGAGAGAGAGAGCGAGAGAGCGAGCGAGAGAGAGCGAGCGAGAGAGAGAGAGCGAGAGAGAGAGCGAGAGAGAGAGCGAGCGAGCGAGAGAGAGAGCGAGCGAGAGAGAGCGAGAGCGAGCGAGAGAGAGCGAGAGAGCGAGCGAGAGAGAGAGCGAGAGAGCGAGAGAGAGCGAGAGAGCGAGCGAGAGAGAGAGCGAGAGAGAGAGCGAGAGAGAGAGCGAGAGAGAGAGCGAGAGAGAGAGCGAGAGAGAGAGCGAGAGAGAGAGAGAGAGAGCGAGAGAGAGAGCGAGAGAGAGAGCGAGAGAGAGAGCGAGAGAGAGAGCGAGAGAGAGAGCGAGAGAGAGAGAGCGAGAGCGAGAGCGAGAGCGAGAGCGAGAGCGAGAGCGAGAGCGAGAGAGAGAGAGAGAGAGAGAGAGGGAGAGAGAGAGAGAGAGAGAGAGAGAGAGAGAGGGAGAGAGAGAGAGAGAGAGAGAGAGAGAGAGAGAGCAAATATAAAAATATGGAAACCAGTGAGATTAAAAAAAGATTAGAGGTATTACAGAAAATAAATCAATTTCAATGCACTGAGGAGGAAAGCAAACAAAGAATTAGCAAGTCTTTCAAAGATATATGGGTCAAGAGTATGAACATCGATTTCAGGGAGAAGCTTTAAATGAGAAAGTGGAGATGAAGAAGAGAAAGAGGAAAATATTATATTATTGACGATGTTGGTGTAATTGGCTTTGGTTAAAGTTTTACATTTTTTTTCTTCAATAAATGGAGGAGAGAGTGAAGGCATTTCAAAGGATTCTTTATATTTTAAAAATCAAGATTCAAATGTATATGTTGGAAACGAAAAAGGTTTTCACACTCTGTAGGAATTTTTCCCACAAATAAATGAGTTATTGTCTCAAATGTAAAAAGAAAACCAAGAGTAAAAATATCTCATATGTTAAAAGTAAAAATAATAGTTTATCAAAAGGGAATACGTTTTGTGTGTGGTTCTAAAAAGTGTCAATTCATCTCTAAACATAAAAGTGGGGGAGATATACATAAGTTTAATAAGGAAGTAAATTTACAACACCTGGAATACCAGGGGAATTACATCTACCAGGATATTCTTTCTGTGGTCCAGGTACAAACTTGGATAAAAGATGAGATGAGGCTAACAATTCTAAATCTTGGTCTAAACCTAAAAACAGAGTTGATGAAGTGTGTATGAAGCATGATATTGATTATGGAAATAGCACAACATTGGAAGAAAAACACGAAGCGGATTGAGAAATGTATAATTTGTCTGATATGAAATCCAACCTTGAGAGAAAAGGTTGATGGGTTTATCGTAAAAAAGATGATAAGTGCTAAATTAACACTTGGGCTTAGAAATTCAAAAAACTTATAGGCTCTAATGATGCCATTAAGATTGAAGAGCAATTAGCTGATGAATTACATAAACCAATAATCACAAAGTTTAAAAGAAGGAAGGTTTATTCCAAAGAAAAGTTGATTATATCTGGTACGCTGACTTGATTGAACTCACCAATGATAAGGGGTACAAGTATGCTTCAACAATTATTGATTTGAGGAGGAGATATGCGTGGGTTGTTCCTTTGAAAATCAAAAGAGGTAATACTCTGTTAGCATTCCAACAGATATTAAATAAAAGCAAGAGAAAACCAAAAAAAAATGTGGACTGATGAGGGCATAGAGTTCTACAACAAAACATTTATGAATTTTTTGAAAGATAACGGTATTTCATTATGCAGCACCTTTAATGAAGGAAAAGCGGATGCTATTGAGCGTTTTAATCGCACTTTCATAGAGAGACTATATAAAAAATTCACTCAACTCTGTTCTCAACAATGGTTATCTTTAATTCAGGACATTGTAGTATGGTACAATTCATACCTCAACAAAATCCAAACAATCAGAAACATTTACAAAATTTAAATATGATAAAAAGATTAATCTGAGAAATCCAAAGTTTAAGATTGGTGATGTTGTAAGAATATTTCAGTGGAAATCGCATTAAAAAAAGGTAATACTAAACGATGGACAATTTTGGTTCACAGAAAAAATAAGTGATCACTATATTCGTTGTTGTGTGTCTGTCTGTCTGTATGTCTGTATGTCTGTCTGTCTGTCTGTCTGTCTGTCCCGAGCATAGCTCCGTGGGTTTTGATCCGATCCTGACAAAATTTTGGTGGGAGGTTTATATCATGATCTAGTTGTGTTTTCCTGAAAATGGGCGGAGCCACGCCCAAAAAACATGTTTTTAGGGGGTAGCCGATTTCAATTTGCATCTTCTCCTAGGGGGTTTGTCGAATCTGACAGGGGTTTCAGTATTTGGTTAGCACAATGGCACCTGCATAACCCCACGGAGCTCTAATTTTTCATTTTTGTCCCAAAGTCAAGGTCACAAGGTCACGAACTTAGAAAATTGCGAATTTTGACATAAAAATCCATCTTCTCCGAGGGGTTTGTCGAATCTGGCAGGGGTTTCAGTATTAGGTTAGCCCAATGGCACCTGCATAGCCCCACGGAGCTCGATTTTTAATTTTCGTCACAAGGTCAGGAACTTAGAAAATTTCGAATTTTGACATAAAAATCATACGACCGCCCAAACTTTGAGAGCTAGGATGACAATATTTTTTATGCATAATCTTGAGGTCATTCCCCACCTAAAGTCTTGAAACAATTTTGCTCTATCTCGAACACCTTGCCCGTGGCGCCCCCTTAAAGTTTGTTTTTACGCTGATTTCATCAAAATATGGATAATCCGATGAGTGCGAAAAGCCATATAGCCTATATGACATTATATTGTTCCTGGAATGTTCCAGAGGAAGTTTTGCACCAAAGGTCATAATCCTTGACCTTTGACCTTTAAAGGTCACAAAGGTCAAATTTTCAAAGTTGTGGGAATCAAACCGGGTTTTCGACTTTCTTATACGAACTAACTCCAATAAGCTATAGCACGTATCCTGTTTCCTTATTTTAATGTCCACAATATTGTTTTGTGACCTTTAAAGGTTATGCAAAGGTCAAATTTTTAAAGTTGTTGAACGAAACCGGGTTTTCGACATTTTGCTGCTAATAACCTATCACTCGTACCAAATCATGTTGATCATTTTTATAACTTGGTCAAACATTATCACATTGTCTCATCCTTGACTTCTGAAACAATCGACATAGTCAAATACCGCTCGTAAACCATCGTCGTCTTCAGACTTGTAACTTTTTTTAATTGTTGATGTAATAGTTCCTTGGACTTACAAATTATATGATTTAAAAGGAGGAGACTTTAGGTTCATTTTATTCACAGGAACTACAAAATACAAAGATAATAAAAATAAAATAATTTAGTAAAATAAAATAAATAAATGACCACCCCATTTTGACTCCACCCACACAAACCACGCCCATGCAAGCCACACCCACATAAGCCACATCCACACACCACATCCACATACCACATCCAGCATACAATGATGAGTTTATTCGCTCCCCACATGCAACGCGTTTATTTAATTAAAAAATTCACACCGCCACCCTTCTTTGTCTCCACCCACACAAGCCACACCCATATACCCCATCATATCCTTCCCTTGTGCACCCCCACCCTTGACCCACCACACCTTCATCCCACCCCACCCATACAAGCCACACCCACACAAGCCACACCCATATACACCATCATCCCCTCCCCTTGTGCAACCCCACCCTTGACCCACCACCCCTTTATCCCACCCCAAGCCACACCCACACAAGCCACACCCATTCATCCCACCTCCACCCTTCCCCACACACACACAGGGAAGGGAGGGGTGGGATGAGGGGGCAATGGGTCATTGTGGGGAGCGCCCCCCCCCCCATTTTCATTTTTACCTCCTTTATTCTTCATTTTATTAAGCAATTCCTTTCAAACTGATTGAAGTTCTCTAAGGATTTCATTCATATTCTGCCTTTCTTCATGATATTCAGTGGCTTCATTTTCAACATCAGTTATCAACTTTATTATTGGGGACAGCCTGTCAGAAAAAAAAATAATAATAATATTTATTAATAATCATAGAGCGATTTGGTTCTGTATAAAACAACAGATAATGAATCGGTTTAAACATCTCACCTTTCCTCTTGTGAAAAAGATTCATCTGCAAGGTC
This sequence comes from Eptatretus burgeri, assembly GCF_056783735.1. Taxonomy (NCBI): domain Eukaryota; kingdom Metazoa; phylum Chordata; class Myxini; order Myxiniformes; family Myxinidae; genus Eptatretus; species Eptatretus burgeri. Next base: position 38,589,328 of record NC_140976.1, on the reverse strand, counting down.
GGAATACTCCTCAACTGACATCCTCTGAATGAAACAAGCCAAACTTTTGGGTCGGCAATAAATAAGACGAGTTGATGACATCACGGAAATGAGAAAACAAAGGGTTTTTTTTCGGGCGTGTCTCTCAAAGGAAGGGATGAAGATTTTCCATCTCCGAACCAGCACTTTCGTCTCAGGCAAGGGAAAACTTCTGTAAAACTCGTTTCTCGGGCAGGCTGGCTGATTTTAACACAGAAAAGAGAAGGCTTGGTACAAATGATTTTGAGAATAACTCATATAAATGAATGAATAATGCTGAATTTTGAAAGACGATGGAAAATGTTATAAAGAGAGAAAACATAAGACTTGCTACATCTTGAAAACAAGCATCCAAATTAATTGATAAACCAGTTTTCAAAGAGCAGTGTTTTCAGAGAACTTTTGTGCTATTCATTTGAACAAAGAAAGTATTGAAATGGATAAACCTATTCATATAGGAACATCAATTCTTGACTTGTCAAAGTTGTTAATGTATAAGTAGTAAGTACTTCTACAACAACCTAAAGAAGAAATATACACTACCGGTCAAAAGTTTTAGAACACCCCCATTTTTCCAGTTTTTACTGAAATTTAAGCAGTTCAAGTCCAGTGAATAACCTGAAATGGTACAAAGCTAAGTGATAAACTGCCAGAGGTTAAAACAAAAGTTTAGGTTAGCAAAAACTGAAAAATAATGTAAATTTCAGAGATGTATGAAAAGGTCCTTCTCAGGGAACAAGTAATGGGTTAGCAACTGCAGCTGTTCTGCAGCAATGGAAGTAAATTACGCCTTAAAAGTTGATGCAAACAATTCCTACAGGTGTCCCAACTTTTGTTGATTAGTTACAAACCCTCTGTCTGTACAAAAGCAGTGTTGGAACAGACAGTGTACCTACACCCTCTGAAACATTATTTGGATAATATTGCACTGCAGGAAGTAGTATATTGCAATCATAATGGCGAGAAAAAGCCAATTAACAAAGGAAGACAGACAGGCCATTATAACCCTTAAAAGTGTCGGTCTATTCCTCAGAGAAAGTGCAAAGCAACCAAGGTGTCAGTGAGTATAGTTTCCTACAACATCAAAAGGCACTTGGAAACTGGAGGAAACTCTGACAGGAAGAGGTCTGGCAGACCCAAAGCCACAACACAATCAGAAGACAAGTTTCTGAGTCAACAGCTTGCGTGATAGGCGGCTCACAGGACAGCAGCTTCAAGCACAGCTTAACACTGGTCGATGTATGGACGTCTCAGTTTCAACTGTGAAGAGAAGACTTCGAGCTGCAGTTTGACAGGTCGAGTGGCAGGAAGAAAGCCATTGCTAAGATGGCAAAATAAGAAAAAGAGGCTTGCCTGGGCAATGATGCACCTTCAGTGGACTACTGAAAACTGGAAAAAGGAATTATGGACCGATAAATCAAAATTTGAAATCTTCAGTTCATCACGCAGGGTTTTTGTACGTCGTCAAGTAGGCGAAAGGATGGTTCATCAGTGTGTGACACCAACTGTCAAACATGGAGGAGGAAGCGTGATGATCTGGGGCTCTTTTGCTGGATCCAGAGTCGGCGACTTGCACAGAGTGACTGTTACCCTTTACCAAAAGGGCTACCACAGCATTTTGCAGCGCCGTGCAATACCCTCTGTCTACATCTAGTTGGTCAGGTGTTCATCCTACATCAAGATAACGACCCAAAACATACCTCCAAGCTATGTCAGAAGTACCTTAGAAGAAAAGAATAAGACGGTAGGCTTCAAATCATGGAATGGCCAGCAAAGTCTCCAGACTTAAACCCCATCGAGCTGGTTTGGGATCAACTGGATAGAAGGGTGAAAGCAAAGCAACGTATAAGTGCAACACATTTGTGGGAACTTCTGCAACAGTGTTGGGAAGAACTTTCCGAACAATATTTGATTTCCATTGCAGAAAGAATGCCACGAGTATGTTCGGCTGTTATATCTGCAAAAGGTGGTGACTTTGAAGAGTCAAAAATTTATTTTAAATTTTGTTCAACAAAACGATTCCATGGTTTCTTTTTTATCTGCACTTGTTTATTTGTTCTATGCATTAATTTCAGAGTACATTGAAACATTAAACTGCTTGAACTTCAGTAAAAACTGGAAAAATGGGGGTGTTCTAAAACTTTTGACCGGTAGTGTAAGGAAGGGGTTAATCTACTATATATGGATACAGACAGTTTTATTTTGAAAATCAATATAGAAGACATTTATTGGATTCGCGATATATGAAATATCCCTTATTGTCGGGTTTTCCGTGTGTGTGTGTGTGTGCGTGTGCGTGTGCGTGCGCGTGCGTGTGCGTGTGCGTGCGTGCGCGTGCGCGTGCGTGTGCGTGTGTGTGTGTGTGTGTGTGTGTGTGTGTGTGTGTGTGTGTGTCTGCAACGCGTACAGTATTTTCAATACTTGTCCTTCAGTTTTGAATGTAGAGAAACGAGACTTCAGAATTAAACACTTCGAGATATTTAGAAAATTACACTCGAGCCGATTTTTGATTGAGGTTTTATTTTTCAAATGGAAGTCCTTCAAAAATCGGGTGTCTATTTACCGTCATTTAAGGTGTGTATACAGTGTTTGTAAGGAACTACACCGTAGTTCCACCTTCGATCGCTCCTCGATCCAAACATTATTGACCAAAGTGAAAAGGATCAAAATAAATGGAATCACCGGCATTTCTGTCTTTGTGGATTTATAATAATATGTTTATGTATTTACCGAAAACGATTCCACGACCCACACACCACCTCCAATTATTTAGTTATTTACCGAAAACGATTCCCCATCCACACACCACCTTCGATTATTTATTTATTTACCGAAAACGATTTCACGATCCACACACCACCTTCAATTATTTATATATTTACCGAAAACGATTTCACGACCAACACACCACCTTATTTATTTATTTACTGAAAACGATTCCAAGACCCACACTCCACCTCCAATTATTTATTTATTTACCGAAAACGATTCCACGATCCACACACCACCTCCAATTATTTATTTATTTCCCCAAAACGATACCACGACCCGCACACCACCTCCAATTATTTATTATTTAAAGTTGGAGTGGCGTAGGAAAGTGGGCTTGGCTTATGAAAAATATTGTGTGGCTCAGGAGGTGTGATCAAACAAGAGCATTGAGAGAAGTTTATCGGGTTTTCCGTCTGTGTGTTTGTGTGTGTGTGTGTGTGTGTGTGTGTGTGTGTGTGTGTGTGTGTGTGTGTGTGTGTGTGTGTGTGTGTGTGTGTGTGTGTGTGTGTGTGTGTGTGTGTGTGTGTGTGTGTGTGTGTGTGTGTGTGTGTGTGTGTGTGTGTGTGTTTCTGCAACGCGAGGCTCCACAGCACAAACCAGCAAACCGATTATTTCTCAAATGGTAGTCCTTCAAAAATCGGGTGTCTATTTACCGTCATTTTTTATGAGGAGTGCCAGTTGGCAAAATACGCAATAGGAAAAAATCTTGCCAGACAGAGGAACAATTGTATGTGAACCAATACATCTCGGCAATGAATCTTCGTCGGTAGATCGGTCAGAATGAAAATCATCGTATCCAGCGCTTCGATCCTAGCGAATCCCTCGTCGCCTACCGGCTTGTTTATTTATTTAACGAAAACGATTCCACGACCCACACTTCGCCTCCAATTATCGATTTATTTTTCGTAAACGATTCCACGACCCACACACCACCTCCAATTATTTATTATTTAAAGTGGGAGTGGCGTAGGAAAGTGGGCGTGGCTTATGAAAAATATTGTGTGCCTCAGGAGGTGTGGTCAACAAGAGCATTGAGAGAAGTTTATTGGGTTTTCCGTCTGTGTGTGTGTGTGTGTGTGTGTGTGTGTGTGTGTGTGTGTGTGTGTGTGTGTGTGTGTGTGTGTGTGTGTGTGTCTGCAACGCGAGGCTCCACAGCACAAACCAACAAACTGATTATTTTTCAAATGGTTGTCCTTCAAAA
>NC_140976.1:38577837-38580337 GCF_056783735.1 Eptatretus burgeri | reverse complement strand
AATGAACAAGCAAATGAGGGAAGAAATGAAAGAGCTACGGGGTGAGACGCAGAACATGGGCCGATGCCTGCAGGCGGGCATGAAGGCCGTGACCAGGGAGATAGGAATGGCGACTCCACGTGTGGAAGCAAACGAGCTGGAAGGGGGTGCAACGGCTGACAGGCCCGCGGTGGAGGCGGGTAAAAAAAATAATTTGGGGGGCGTGTTGGGCGAGGGTCGTGACAGAGGAATCGACGGTGACCAAAAGGAAAAAATTAAATGGGGAGACCAAAACGTGCGAGACGAGACACGAGGTGACGACAACGGAAATAATAGTTGAGACAAGGGAGGTAAAGGGTGAAGAGTTGGTAGAGACACAGAGATAGAAAAAATAGAGGAAAGACTACACGATGAAGACGGGGTAAGTGACGCGCACACACACACACACAGAGGTAGTGGAGGACCATGAGGGGGAGCTGGCGGACTGGGTAGAGACCCAGTGCGAGCACCTGGATGGCCTCCTCCAGGAACGAGGGGAGGGAGTATGCCCCCTTGAGGCAAGTCACGACCAGGTGAGTTCGGTCGTGCTTTGCGAGGTTGAGGGGACGGGTGCTGTGGACGGGTGCACGGAGAGCTTGGGGGGTATAGAGGCCCCGGAGACCCTTGTGGGGACACGAATCCCCAGTGTGGTTGTCCCTGTGTGTGTGGTGTAAGGTGTGAGTGCGTCCCCGTGTGTGGAAGCGACCCCGTGTGTGAGTGGTGTGGTGGCGATGGTGCCGGAGTGTGTGCTTCCCAGCACGCCGTGTGTGGATGAGGCACCGCGGGTGAGTGCCCCCGCGTGTGTGGGTGAGGCACCGTGTGTGAGTGAGGCCGTGTGTGTGGATGAAACGGCCAGTGTGGATGAGGCACCGCGGTTGAGTGCCCCCGCGTGTGTGAGTGAGGAACGGTGTGTGGATGAGGCACCGCGGGTGAGTTCCCCCGCGTGTGTGAGTGAGGCATGAGTGAGTGGAAGGCCGCGAGTGAATGGAGCACCATGTGTGAGTGGTATGGGTTATGCAAGGGAGACCGTGTGTGTGAGAGAGCTGTATGTGAGGGAGATGTCGGTTGGCATGCGGGAGCACGCAGCCGCGTCTCCCGGTGTGAATGTGATGGAATGGACTGTGAGCGTCGTTACACGCAGGTGTGCGTGGGTGGAATGGAGGCGACGACGGAGACATGTGAGGAACGAAAGCCGGGTAGCGGCTGTAGCTGTTTCGGGGACCGTGCCGGGTTCACCCAGCAGTGAGCACGAGGTTCGTGCTGTGCAACGCACGAGGCCACCACGTGCTCGCTTGCGAGAGTGAAGTCCCGGTCCAGAAACGCACGCGGTGGATTTGCCGATCCCGCGGATGGACAAAGTTTAGGCAGGATAATGGATTTGGACCGGACGGGTTCTCCACGCGATTGTGTGTGTTAAGCTCCAACGGGCAAAGCACATGTGTTCGCGTGGGGAACCCCTCGAGACGTGGGGCTTGTGTTTTTTTTTTTTTATGCGCACGGTGACACCATGGCTGCACGTGGGGTTGGAATCCGGCAGGAGGGGTATCTCTGCCGGATGGTACCGTCCAATGGGGGACGAGGAACACGTGCAGCTGCATGACGTCACGGGCAGGTGTAAAGGGCGCGAGTTGCCGCGCAGGTGCTGCGCATGAAAAAAAAAAAAAAAGCAAGCCTCACTTTCGGGTGCACAGGATTCCTGGGCAAGGGGTGGAGGACCCCCTTACCTAGGGCACAGGATGGAAACTAGTTAGGGGGAAGGGTTAGCTTAGCTAGACCGACTTCATGGGGCATGGGTAAGTCCTCATGGAGTCCGTGGAATGGATTAGTTAGAGGGATTATAGCGAGATTTAGGTTGGGTAAATAATTTTTGGGACATTCGAGAACAGTGACAGACAGTGAATGTGTAGTGGGGACATAGCTTAGCTACGTAGGTTAAATGTAACGTGCTATAGTTTAAGGGACGTGGGAGCAAGAGTTAGTTAGGGGATGTAGATAGAAGGATGGCAGAGTTCAGCGGTGTGTGTGTTGAAGAGTTGTGAGGTGAGTACATGATGAGTGAGTGAGGCCAGCGGGTCTGTGTGAATGGAGCGAATGGGGAATGCATGGTGCGATGAGTGATTGGGGGGAGGAGTGACTCCCGCCCAAGGGACCCCGGGGTCAGTATAAAGTGAGTTAGGGGGTTAGTTAAATTGAAAAATGGAAGTCGTTTTGTTGTTGGTGGGAGTGTAGACTCGAAACCCGTTTGGAGGGGTGCAGGAGCCCTGTTGACGGGTTGGGAGCGTGGCTGCGAAAGGTGAGTATCGCTGAGTGGGTACCCCGGGCACCAGGCTAGTCGGCCGTGGTAGGCCAAGGGCCCATGGGGGGCCGGGATAGCGTAGTGGGCACGGGTGCGCCTGCTTGGTGCGGGGGCCCGGGGCGCCATTAGCCGCGTGGGCAGTGTTGTGGGCAAGGGTGACCCTCGGAAAGGGGCCTGGGAAGCCAG
>NC_140976.1:38570337-38572837 GCF_056783735.1 Eptatretus burgeri | reverse complement strand
CGGTCTCAACAAGAGAAATGTGGAAGGGCAAATGGTGGTAGAGTTTGCAAAAAGAATGGAAATGGCAGTGGTAAATACGTATTTCAAGAACAAGGAGGAACACAGGGTGACATACAAGAGTGGAGGAAAGTGCACACAGGTGGATTACATCTTTAGCAGGAGATGCAACCTGAAAGAGATTAGTGACTGTAAGGTGGTGGCAGGGGAGAGTGTAGCTCAACAGCATCGATTGGTGGTCTGTAGGATGACTTTTGAGGTGAGGTTGAGGAAGAGAGTGAGGGCTGAACCAAGGACCAGATGGTGGAAGCTGAAGGAGGAAGACTGTTGCGTGAAATTTAGGGAGCAGGTGAGACAGGCGTTGGATGGTGGTAAAGATGGGTGGGATGATTGGGCAACGACTGCAGAAGTTGTGAGGGAGATAGCTAGGAAGGTACTTGGTGTGACATCTGGACAGAGGAAGGAAGATAAGGAGACCTGGTGGTGGAATGAGGAAGTACAGGAAAGAATAAGGAAGAAGGGGTTGGCGAAAAAGAAGTGGGACAGTCAGAGAGATGAAGAAAGTAGGCAGGAGTACAAGGAGTGGCGGCGAAAGGCAAAAAGAGAGGTGGCAAAGGCCAAGGAAAAGGCATATGACGAGCTGTATGAGAAGGTGGATACAAAAGAAGAGGAAAAGGATTTATACCGATTGGCAAGACAGAGGGACCGAGCTGGGAAGGATGTGCTGCAGGTTAGGGTGATAAAGGACGCAAATGGGAATGTGCTGACGAGCGAGGAGAGTGTGTTGAGAAGGTGGATGGAGTACTTTGAGGAGCTGATGAATGAAGAAAATGAGAGAGAGAAGGTTGGAAGAGGTGGAGATAGTGAATCTGGAAGTGGGGTGCATCAGTAAGGATGAAGTGAGGACTGCTGTGAAGAAGATGAAAAGTGGAAAGGCAGTTGGCCCAGATGGTATATCAATGGAGGCATGGAAGTGCTTAGGAGAGATGGCAGTTGGGTTGTGAACCAGATTGTTTAATAAAGTCTTGGAAAGTGAGAGGATGCCGGAGGAGTGGAGATTAACTGTACTGGTTCCGATTTTCAAGAATAAGGGTGATGTGCAGAGCTGTGGAAATTACAGTGGGATAAAGTTGTTAAGCCACACCATGAAGTTGTGGGAGAGTAGTGGAAGCTCGGTTGAGAGGAGAGGTGACGATCTGTGAGCAGCAATATGGGTTTATGCCAGGAAAGAGCACCACTGATGAAATGTTTGCTTTGAGAATGTTGATGGAGAAGTATAGGGAAGGCCAGAAGGAGTTACATTGTGTGTTTGTGGATTTAGAGAAAGCTTATGATAGGGTGCCAAGAGAGGAGTTGTGGCATTGTATGAGGAAGTCGGGTGTGGTGGAGAAGTATGTGAGGATCGTGCAGGATCTGTATGAGGACAGTGTGACAGCAGTGAGGTGTGCGGTAGGAATGACGGACCGGTTTAAGGTAAAAGTGGGATTGCACCAAGGATCCACTCTGAGCCCTTTCCTGTTTGCAATGGTGATGGACAGGTTTAAGGACGAGATCAGACTGGAGTCCCCATGGACTATGATGTTCGCGGATGACATCATGATCTGTAGGGAGAGTAGGGAGAAGGCTGAGGCGAGCCTCGAGCGGTGGAGGTACGCACTGGAGAGAAGGGGAATGATAGTCAGTCGGAGTAAGACGGAGTACATGAGCGTAAATGAGAGGGAGGGTGGTGGTATGGTGCGGTTGCAAGGAGTTGAGGTGGGGAAAGTGGATGGGTTTAAATACTTGGGATCAACTGTCCAAAGTAATGGAGAGTGTGGGAGAGAAGTGAAAAAGAGAGTGCAGGCAGGATGGAGTGGGTGGAGAAGAGTTGCAGGAGTGATTTGTGACAGAAGGGTAGCTGCAAGAGTGAAGGGGAAAGTATATAAGATGGTAGTGAGACCAGCTATGTTGTATGGTTTGGAGGCGGTGGCACTAACAAAAAGACAGGAAGCGGAGCTGGAGGTGGCAGAGTTAAAGATGCTGCGATTCTCGTTGGGAGTGACGAGGATGGATAGGATAAGAAATGAGTATATTAGAGGGACAGCGCAGGTAGGACGGTTTGGAGACAAAGTGAGAGAGGCAAGATTGAGATGGTTTGGACATGTGCACAGGAGGGAAGCAGAGTATATCGGGAGAAGGATGTTGAAGATGGAGCCGCCAGGCAGGAGGAGAAGAGGAAGGCCAAAGAAGAGGTTTATGGATACGGTGAAGGCAGACATGCGGGTGGTTGGAGTGTCAATGGAAGATGTGGAGGATAGAGCGAAATGGAGACGGTTGATCCGCTGTGGCGACCCCTAACGGGAGCAAGCCGAAAGAGGAAGAAGAAGAAGATATATATATATATATATATATATATATATATATATATATATATATATATATATATATATATATATATATATATATATATATATATATATATATATATATATATATATATATATATATATATATATATATATAT
>NC_140976.1:38540337-38565337 GCF_056783735.1 Eptatretus burgeri | reverse complement strand
ATTTACCTGGATATGCTGCAAACCTTCTTTTGGCCCAGGGTACAAGATCAGGACTGTTATTTCCAGCATGATGGAGCTCCACCTCATTATGGACGTGATGTTCGTCAGTGGCTTTATGAAAACTTTCCCAGAAAGTGGATCGGCCACCGCGGTCCGTTCGAGTGGCCGGCACACTCCCCAGACCTTACACCTCCATATTTGTTTCTTTGGGGGCTCATGAAAGACCTTGTTTATCATAAAAAGCCTCGTACCATTCAGGAATTTAAGGCTCAAATCACTGCAAAGTTTGAGGAAATTGATATGGACCTCTGCAAACGTGTGTGCTACTCAGTGCCTGCTCGGCTACAATTGTGCATCGATCACGAGGGAGGGCACTTTGAAAATTGCAAGTAAAAGCGCTTGGTACAGTTCCGTAATAATTTTTCTTGAATAAATGGTAAGATAAACATGTCATTCATTTATTTCTACCTTCTTGTACACTGTAATACAAATGGCAAACAAACAATCAACTGACAGAAATCTAGCGCTACTTCTGACTCACCCTGTATAATGTATATATATATATATATATATATATATATATATATATATATATATATATATATATATATATGTATATATATATATATATATATATATATTCATACATACATATCTATATATTATTTCTGTTAACGTAATTTGACGTATCTCCTCCAAAACTGCCAGACGGATTGTCACCACCTTCGGCACGCGGGTCGTCTGTGGTCTAATGAACAGCATGGGCTATGTGAGATCGCGCGAGACGGACAGGTTTGGGAATTTTGGGCGATTTTCTAATTTTTACATTCTTTTGCATGGCGACATGTGACGTCACCGCTGATATGACAGGCGTAATTCCATCATGACATCATCGGTCATTCGCTGACGTCATTACATCTGTCGTCGACAGACCGTCACCACCGAGAGGCGTAATGCCACTCCTCGAAAACAGCGTCTGCAATGTAAAACCCTCTTCTGCACATGCTAACTTCCTCAGAAGGTGAATTTGACACAAAAAATGTGACAAGAAACATTGTATTTAAAGTAAGGATTTATTTTAAAAAATATATTATTTCTGTTAACGTCTGCACGTATTTTGACGTTTCTCCTCCAAAACTGCTGGCAGGAATGTGCTCATTTCCCATATACTGGGGTTTCTTAATGTGACGAAGACAATGCACTAGATTTCTAAGCTGGAATTGGATGACAACGTGGCTTCAACAAGACTTTCAACCCATCGACGGCCGCATTTATTCCCGTTCGGTCGCCATCGCTGAACTGCTGTCCGGTAAGTGCTGCCGTCTATCCAAAAAATATGAACTCGAGTAAAGGAGTACTCATTGCATCAAACACTGAACATAAACACAACTGATAATAAATAGTATAGCTCAGAACATCAGCAATGGTTGTCATGTTTTAAAAATCAGCGTAGAAGGAGGGGAACGATGAGCGCCAGAGCTCTGCCAAAATGATGTACCCCGATTGGCGCCTTCCCGTACTGAACACGCCCTCTTAGGCTGTCAATTTGTGTCTGAAATCCAATGTACATATTAAAAACACCCGAAAATATGTTGCAATTGGCCTACGTCCAGATAACATCAAAGGCTATAATCTGAAGTTCGGGGGAACCAGGGAACGGGTATGAGGTCATCCCTTCATTGCCCGGATTCTCTTCTTTTCTTTGTTCTTCGAAAGTGCGGTGTCCGACAATAGATTCTGTACCTTGAATGCGTGCGTGTTAACTGTTCAAATTAAAGAGGTGTTTGATTGTCGGATGCACCCAAACAACTGCCGTTCATTACATTAAATGTCAATATCAACCGCCATCATTACCCTTGTTGTGTCTTGCAGTGTGGTCTTCAAATTAAAGCGTCCAAGTGGTGTTCGATCGTCGGATGTGCGCCAAAAAGTGTCATTCATTGAAATTGGTATTCTGATTCTCGGTCACCCTCCACTGCTCCTGTTGGGTCTAGGGCTAGGCCTTTATCATGTTAAACTTGCCCCATCAGATGCCAACCTTCCAGTCACACTGCAGAGGATGCAATTTCCAGTCAGACTCGCATACACGATGACCATAAACAAATCCCAGGGCCAAACATTTGACAAACTCGGAATGTACCGCCCAGCCCCCGTGTTCTCCCATCATCCTCCAAAATATGTTGCATTTTCATGTGCAAGAGGTTACTCCTATATATCTATCAAAGTGGACAATAATTCCTCACAAGGACTATTCAGCAACAAGACACTCACCCAAAATGTCATCTACAGGGAGGTCCTTTAGAAAACTAAGGACAGGTAACCATAGTGCATCACATCCCTAATGATACCCTCTCCAGCTTCCCATAACATCAACTATTATGCCTCATCCACCTTTCGCCACACATTCAACTCCGTGCAGAGCACGGGTATATGCTAGTGTATGTGTATATATATATATATATATATATATATATATATATATATATATATATATATATATTGTTGTGGTTGACGAAATTCACAAACCACCATTCAGGTCCCTTAGGTGAGATATCTCTGTAAGTATATGTGTAGTTAGGCCCAAACCCGTTGTCTAGAGGGAATAAATGTCATTCATGCGGGCTGCGACTCTTCAGGATAGCCGTTTTTCTTTTACTATCTTTATTTTGGACCAGCCGCCATTATTACCACCACCAACCACGTCTCAACAGCCATCACAACAACAACCACCAACCACAACGCCGCTTCACAATAACAACCACCAACCACAACGCCGCTTCACAACAACAACCACCAACCACAACGCCGCTTCACCACAACCGCCACGACCTTTACCGTCACAACTCGCCACCATCTCATCCACACCATCTCGCGCCACTCGTGGGCGCCGATGCTGGACTCGTGCGGGGCGCGCACCGAGCAGCGTGTTCAAAAACATCACGGACTTTCCGCAGAAAAACGGATCAAAAACGACTCACGCCCACTTTTGTTCCATCCAATCGGTGAGCGAGGGGCGATTTGGCCCCGCCTCCAGGGCGTTGGAGGGTGGTCGCTATATGCAAATTCATGGATCAAAAAGCATTCACGCCCACTTTTCCTCGGGCCAATGGGGAGCCAGCAAGAGAGGTGAAGGGTCGGAGGCAGAGGGTCAAGGGTGAAAGAGCGAAGCCACGGGGCTTATAAAAACGACTGCGTTCATCAGACAAGTTGAGTAAGAGTTGAGTTGGAAGTTGAGTTGAGTGTGCGGAGTTCAAGAGAGTCGTCGGTGGAGCGGGAAAGAAGTGGTACTAGTCATAGTGAAGAGGACGGAGCTGTGGAGAGGTGACGGCGGCGAAGGTGGACGAGGGGGTGCTCGCGTCGGTGCCGGGAGCTGCACAGAGAGAGGCCAGCAACGCGACCGAGGTGGAGGAGGCGCTCCCCGCGGGACCCGAGACAGGGTAATATCCTCCTTCCCCCGAGCATCAGCAACCCCCTCCTGTTTCCCCCCGCGCTGAGATAGTGCGACAAAGGGGGCCCCCTTCCCACCCCCTACCAGACACTGTCCGCGAGGCCCGCGGAGTTGAGGCGCCACCGCCGCTCTGCGTCTCATCATCAGACGGGTAGGTCCGACACGGTCTCGGCCCCAGGCCCGCCTACCCCCCTCATCCTGGAGGGTGGTTCTCTTTTCTTTTGCTTTGGGAATATGTGTTGTCGGCGCCGTCTGTGAAGTAAAATTGTATAAGTGTTGCCGTGTGCCCGGTAGTCGGATAGATCTGCATTGTTGCATTTGCTTTTTGTGTAATATTGCATTGTCTTCTTCTTTTACATGTGCTTTTGGTGGAATTGTATATGTGTGCTTTCCGTTCATCGCGAAATAAATGTGCTTATTGTTGAACTGTTTTCCCGCTTCGCTTCGTCTTTTCTTTCATTGAATCTCCATCTTGCTTCATGTAAAGGGTTGGTCGTGGGCTAAAACGCCCGATAATTAATCGAACCGTCGAGGCCGACGAATAACACCGCTTGGTTATCCCGATAGTACGGAACGGGTCGCTTAAAGTGGCCCATGTCCGAAGTCGACCTGCGGCGAGGTGCGATCGCCCGGTCTAACCTCCGTGTGGGTACTTAGGTAGGTCGAATTTGGCGAGCAACCCTATCCCACGCGGGGGCCGATTGGCACGATCGCGGTGAGACCGAAAAGTCCACCCGTGACTGGTTCCCGGCGTTAGTCCGAGAGGGTCACGACTGGATTGTCCGTCCGGTGGGCGACGTTCCGCGATTCGAGTTACGTGGCCGTCCGCACGCCGGCGGGCGCGAATCCGCAACAATATATATATATATATATATATATATATATATATATATATATATATATATATATATATATATATATATTGCAAGAACAAAATAGGGGTTGGGAGTTTTTAATTGGCTATCGCCGCCTTTTTTTACTGGTATACTTGACGTTCATTTACTTTTACTGGTATACTTTTTTTACTGGTATACTAGAAAAGTCTTGCAAGTGGGGTAAAAATGAGGTAAAACAAAGGAAATTGGGAGGATTTTGGTGTCTGTCAATAAATTTTTCCCTTTTCTCCCCATTCACTTACATGTAAATTTTTGAGGTGCACCAGAAGCCCCAAAGTCCTACTACTCATGTGAATGAAATCTGGGAACCACCTATGTATCGAGAGCTGCGGAAAACCAACCTCTGTCTTTACACGCAAGACCTGCAACAAAATCTATTCCACATTTGGCAAAATTTGGATCAGGCTGTCATACTGAACATAATCTATTCCACTTCACTGGTTCAAGTACTGCATGATGCTAATGGACATGCTATCCAATACTAATATGTATTGTCTATTTGATTGACTTGTGATCCTTTTACAGATTTTTTACACAAGGTATTAAATTTTAATTATAATCAGGTGCATTCATGAACTACAAGGTTTCAGTTAAGTATGCAAAATCAAATTCAAGATGATAAAATGGGCCAGACATCCCTTATTTTTGATTAATCTCATGATGGTAGGTTTAAAACAGCAAAAGCCTTATTTAAAGAAGAAAAACAAAAAAAAAACTGACTGTTGCAGTGATTTCAACTTGGTAATGTAAAACTAGACTTCCAGAAATGAACAAGGCCATGACAAAAATGCAGACTTGTAAGGATGCAAAATATGAAGAAAAAAAAATTGGTTAACAAATAATGAGCAGAATGCGAATAAAGGACAGAAGAGAGGAAAATACAGGAGTGGACTTCTCGCACCGCTTCCACCCATTAAAAAAGGTAGCAATTGGGGTCAAAAGCCTCACATATCAATTTCCATATCTACCCACACCAAACTCTCCATCCTATATCTGCCCACAACCTTCACCACACAGACCAACACTCTCCATCCTGTATCTGCCAGTTTCCTTACCTTTATGTTCTACCTTCTAACATTTGGGGAAATATTTGTCTCTAAAATTTTAATAAAACCATACATTTTAAATGCACACCTACTACTTTTCTAATTACAAGCATCAATGTGACTGCAAAATTTTACACTAACTCTTATTGCTAATCAATCTTTGAAATTAAAGAAAATCAGGAAATATATATATATATATATATATATATATATATATATATATATATATATATATATATATATATATATATATATATATATATATATATATATATGGTCATTTGCCGAGGTCGGTGAAGACCGCAATGGTTAGGTAAATTACCGTCATCACCAATGTACAAAAAGTGGAGAAAGAAGGGCTAGAGCTTGGTGGTTAGTTCACAAAGAAAAACATTTCCAAAGAAAGGGTTTTGTCTTACGGGCATGGGGCTGAGCGGAATGATAGGTGCAGGGTATCCGGCCAGGGGCTGAGGACTGCAAAGTGCTGCAGCAGTCTGTGGAACCATCACAGAAGGGCTAACCTGCTGAGGTCGGGATGGCGTTGGTGTCTGCACCTGCTTCTGCTGAAAGACAAAATGGCAGGACGGCTTATAGTTGAGCATGGTCACTTCTGTGATGTCTACTTCTGGATGTAATAAAATGCGATTCAAGATCAATTCAAATCAGATTTGAATAAAGTCATTCTGACGTGGTGCCAGGTATATTTTGATGCAAGATGGTGGCATACTATAAAAGAGAAACTACACTGGCAGTCCAGTCTTCAATCCATCCATCCATTGGGACCATACTCTGTGCAGAGCATTGGTGCTGCCTAAGCAGTCTCCTTGGCTATTGGGCACAATCCAGGACGAGTCGCCACTCCGACACATGATACCAGCAAGCTGGCACTCATTTTGATGACCTCGGAAGGATGACAGGCAGAGTTAACCCCACCTGGTATTACTTCAACAACCGAGCAGGATCCCAAACCCACAGCCCTAACCATTAAGCCAACACCAGGCATAGTCTTCAATAATGAGAGCAAAAAATCCCCCAAAACAGTCATCTTGTGCAGGATGCCAAAAGATCATATTGTCAATGTAATCAAGTACAAGTGCAAATGAAGGAGTGAAGTGGAAAGTGAAAAGGATTAATCAAGTAAATGGTATTCAAATGTCACAAATGTGTTGCACCAAACAGCCCAATTCTGTGGGTTTCCTTGTACGAGGCACACCTTTGCAGTCTTAACAATGTAAGTAGTAATATTACCATTAGAGAGGCAATTAATACAGAGGAATTTGTAGACGTTTGTTTTCAAGTCATTTCATTGTGGGTTATGAAGCACTTGCTAAATGACAAGGGAAGATGAGAGTTTGGAAAAAAGTAGGTTATATATGGAGGGGGGGGGGGAAGACAAGAAGGGCACTCGGTGGAGCGCATAACTCCACTATGTAATGCCTGATCCACGAGAACATATCGGGCCCAATACATTTTTGAAATATCATGCTATACAGTACTATAGCGTTTTTGGCCCAATCTCTCAATGGTGAATGACTTAAAACATTAAATAATTCTCGTATCCAGATATGGATTCGGATTTTCACCAAAATCGAAACAATTCGGCATTGCGACACACCCAACATGTCCACCAAGTTTCGTCCGAATCCGTCCACAACTTTTTGAGATAGTGCTATATATCATTTTAAGCCCTATCTCTCAATGGTGAAGAATCACTTAAAAAATTCTAGCAGTCGGATCCGGATCTGGATCTTCACTAAAATCGAATGAATTCTTCCTTGTCACACACCAAACCTGTCCACAAAATTTCATCTGGATCCGTCCACAACTTTTTGAGATATCCTGTACAAAGACAGACAGACAGACAGAAAGGGGGTGAAAACATAATCTCCTTCACCTTCAGTGGTGGAGTAGTCGAGTCAAACATATGATCCGTATCACCTAACCCCCAAAAAATTGCAACAAAACGTTTTATTGTTAACCTCCGCCATCTTCGAAGATGGATGGAGGTTACTGTTTTCACCCCTTTCTGTTTGTTTGTTTGTTTGTTTGTGAACAGTATTACGGAAAAACTCCTCGACGGATTTCGACGAAACTTGGTGGGGGGGGTTAGGTATGGTCCAAGGATCATGCCATTAAATTTTGGACTTGGTTCCCCCCCCCCAAAAAAAAATTGTTAGAGAATTTTTTTTTTTGCATTTCTGCATGTTTTAAGTGATTTCCAACCCCCCCCCCGCAAAAAATTGTTACCCCCCACCAAAAATAGAGAATTTTTTTGCATTTCTAAATGTTTTACGTGATTTCCAACCCCCCAAAAAAGTTACCCCCCCAAAAAAAATTTAGAGAAAATTTTTTTTGCATTTCTACATGATTTAAGTGATTTCCACCCCCCAAAAAAATTGCACCCCCCAAAAAAGAAAAAAAAATTTTTTTTGCATTTCTACATGTTTTAAGTGATTCCCAACCCCCCCCCCCCAAAAAAAAAATTTAGAGAAAAAAAATTGTTAGAGAATTTTTTTTTTTTTTTTGCATTTCTACATGTTTTAAGTGATTTCCAACCCCCTCCCCCAAAAAATTGTTAGTGAAAAAAAATTTTGCAACTTTTTTTTCAACAAAATTTCGATTTTTTTTTTCATTTCTACATGTTATAAGTGATTTCCAACAAAAAAACATGCCAAAATTATAATTGCGGCTGATTTTGGAACTTCAGGTGGATATACCCACGTAAAATCAATTTCTGTCTCAAGGAATCTAGTTATGACGAATGAATTGAGTATGTAAAAGTTAAAAGTAAAAGGGAAAGTTGCAAACTATAACTCTGTGAGCACTGTTGACGTCAAATTGAATGAATAGGATATCAGGTTCACTTGAGTGACCAAGCAGTATTGGCGGCGGAGGTTTTGCACTCTACCGAGTGCTCCCCCTCTAGTTTTAAATGTTTTAATAGGTCATGCTGCGTGCCAGAAAAAAAGTCTCGGGTAATCTGACCCCGGTAAAGGGGTTAATTTGCATATTTTCAAGATGGCCACCAGTGAAAATTTCAATGTACTACAAACTTTTTATGGTTGATTTTAGACCCTATAAATGTATTAGCAACATATAGGAACATGGGGTTTCTGAATCAAATGAACAGTTTCTCCCACCTATGATGTACTATGACGTCATAGCGAAAACCGAAAGCCAACCCCCTTTCTCTCCATGTGGTTCGCCGGAGTGATCAGTTCTGCGCTGGACTTGGGTCCGATCTTGTTATCGAACAGACACTTATGCGATCACTCAAGTCGACTGGTGGGTTGACCAGGGGCAGTGGCATGACGAAGGAGCAATGTGCCATGTGGACACTGTCGTTCCCCATAT
This sequence comes from Eptatretus burgeri, assembly GCF_056783735.1. Taxonomy (NCBI): domain Eukaryota; kingdom Metazoa; phylum Chordata; class Myxini; order Myxiniformes; family Myxinidae; genus Eptatretus; species Eptatretus burgeri. The sequence continues at coordinate 38,556,593 of NC_140976.1, read as the reverse complement.
ATTCGGAATATAATGTAGCTATGCAAGAATTCAATGATTGCACTTACACGTCGAGTGAACAGCACAAGGAGGCCACCAAGTCCAGGATGGAGAGGGACCAGTCAGATCTAGCAAAAATCCAAGAAAAACCAGTCATGCAATCCGTTCACTGATGATCCAGCCTTGAGAAATGTTGTCACTGGTGTTGTAGCCAAGGATGAAGTGAATGTCGACAACTTGCAGGTAGTGGGGAAAGAAGTTGCTGAAAAGCTGGCTGGACAACCAGTTTTCACCTACACATGCAAAAGGAAGGACAAAGTGAAAACTCTGGGAGATGCATCTGCTGTCCAGGTTACTGGCGACCGAACTATAGACCCTGCTCTTCTGTTTCAGAGGCTACTTGTCATTTCTCGGGCATGGAACCTCTCATTGGAGGACGTTTTTGAATATGAATTGTCTCCATTTCCCCCAGCTCTCTTTGAGGTGAAGCACATATTCAGGAAAGTGGACAAGCCACAGCTTGCGAGAGCAATAGATGAATATGCAAAAGGTTTGTCTACCGAGGATGAGTCGGACGATGTACCCAAGACGGACCACTATGTGTTGGATGGTGGCTCACTGATGCATCGCGTTAAGTGGACGAAAGGGAGCACATACGGATCTATAGCTAACAGCTATGCTGACTTCGTACTCCGCAATTACGGGAAAGCTACTGTTGTCTTCAACGGTTATTCGGATGAACCATCTATCAAGGACAGCACACACCAGCATCGTCAAAAGAAACATCATCTCGAAGTCAACTTCACAGAAGACACCATGTTCATGGGGAAAAAATATGAATTCTTATCGCATGGTTCCAACAAGCAGGTACTGATAAACATCATTAGCCAAAGGCTAAAGGAAAAGAGGTGCACTGTGATAAACGCAACAGGTGATACAGACTACGCCATCGTGCAAGCAGCAGTACGAGCTTCCCAGCTGCAGTCAACAACACTGATAGGCGAAGATACGGACTTACTTATTCTTCTGCTTCACCATTTTGCTGAAGATGGCAACCGGGACTTGTACTTCCGATCTGACAAGACGCAGGACCAAAGCAGAGTATCACATAAACAGACTGAAGAGCCTCTTAGGATCCCAGGCATCTACCATGATGCTGTTCGTACATGCCTTTACTGGATGTGATATGACTTCGCACATATTTGGGGTTGGAAAGACATCTCTCTTCCAGAAAGTCATGAAAGGTGATGCTGGTTTTAGGTCATATGCCCAAGCATTTGCTACACCAGATCAAAGCACAGATGCAATTTTAGAGATTGGGTACAAGGCAATGGTCCAGGTGTTTGGTGGAAAGGGAACAGATACTCTCACTTCGTTGCGCCACAGCATCTTGACAAAGAAAGTGGTATCGGATGTGTCGTTTGTTACCCCAGAGCGTCTGCCGCCAACTGAAGCGGCTACTGAGCACCATTCACTCCGCACGTATTTCCAGATCATGCCATGGATGGGAGAAGAGGCAGATTTGGAAGCAACAGACTGGGGGTGGAAAACAGAGGAGAATCAGTTCATCCCAGTAATGAATGAAATGAATGCCACACCAGACTCTTTGCTTAAGGTAGTTCACTGCAACTGCACTACCGGGTGCAGTGCTCAACGTTGCACATGCAGAACCTATGGTCTACCATGCACATCAGCTTGTGGACAGTGCCAAGTGCAGTCATGTAGCAACCCTTTCAATCAAATGTTGGGGGATGAGAATGAGAATGATGACAATGACAATGCTGAGATGATCTCGGGCGACAATGGGCGTGGCTTATGGTAAGGCTGTGTGGCATACATACAGATTTATTTTGGATTGATGATGTCCCATCTATGTAATTACAGGAAAGGGACAGCTTAACTAGTTCAAGGAGTTAAATGATAGCATCACATGTCATTATATATTACAAAATTAGAGGGGGAGCACTCGGTCGAGTGCAAAACCTCCGCCGCCAATACTGCTTGGTCACTCAAGTGAACCTGATATCCTATTCATTCACTTTGACGTCAACAGTGCTCACAGAGTTATAGTTTGCAACTTCCCCTTTTACTTTTAACTTTTATATACTCAATTCATTCGTCATAACTAGATTCCTTGAGACAGAAATTGATTTTACGTGGGTATATCCACCTGAAGTTCCAAAATTAGCCGCAATTATAATTTTGGCATGTTTTTTGTTAGAAATCACTTATAACATGTAGAAATGCAAAAAAAAAAATCGAAATTTTGTTGAAAAAAAAAAGTTGCAAATTTTTTTTTCTCTAACAATTTTTTTTTTGGGGGGGGGGGTTGGAAATCACTTAAAACATGTAGAAATGCAAAAAAAAAATTCCAATATTTTTTCAAATTGGCCGCCATAATCCAAAATCTAATGGCATGATCCTTGGACCATACCTAATCCCCCCACAAAGTTTCGTCAAAATCCGTCATGGAGTTTTTCCGTAATACTGTTCACAAACAAACAAACAAACAGAAAGGGGTGAAAACAGTAACCTCCGATCTTCAATGGCGGAGGTTAACAACAGCTTTTCAATGGCATACTCATTTATCTTTTAACTATGACGTCATATACATCATAATACGTCATAGGTGGATGGAACTATGTTTATTTGATTCAGAAACCTCATGTTCCTATCTGTTGCCAATACATTTATAGGGTCTAAAATCAACCATAAAAAAGTTTGTAGTACATTGAAATTTTCATTGGTGGCCATCTTGAAAATATGCAAATTAACCCCTTTACCGGGGTCAGATTACCCGAGACTTTTTTTCTGGAATTCACCATGACCTGATAAAGCATTTAAAACAATAAAACATTTTGTTTCAATTTTTTGGGGGTTCAACCGTATATTGAGTCTACTAGAGGTAAATATCATGCTGCACAGTACTATATCGTTTTTGGCCCTATCTCTCAATGGTGAAGAATGACTTTAAAAATTAAATAATTCTCGTATCCAGATCCGGATCTTCACCAAAATCGATTCAATTCGCCCCTGCCACACACCCAACATCTCCACCAAGTTTCGTCCGAATCTGTCAAGAACTTTTTGAGATATTGTGCTAGATATCGGTTTCGCCCTATCTCTCAATGGTGAAGAATAACTAAAAAAATTATCAGATCCGGAAGCAGATCTTCACCAAAATTGAATCAATTCTTACTTGTCACACACCCAACATATCCACCAAGTTTCATCTGAATCCGTCGACAACTTTTTGAGATATCGTGCTATGGATGTAATTTTTGGCCCAATCTCTCAATGACGAAGAATCACTTTAAAATTCTAGTTGTCGGATCCGGATCCAGATACAGATCTTCACCAAAATTGAACCATTTCTTCCTTGTCACACACCGAACCTGTCCACAAAATTTCATCTGGATCCATCCACAACTTTTTGAGATATCCTGTACACAGACAAACAGACAAGTGGGTGAAAACAACCTCCTTCACCTTCGGTGGTGTAGTTAAAAAATAAAAAATTAAAAAATAAAAAATAAGAAGAAAAAAAAGAGGTTGAAAAGACAGGAAAATTTTTTTTAACACTGCAGGTTGATCATTTCAAAATTCATAACACTTGAACAAAACACAAATCGAGATCGCTGTATTGCGAAGGAACATTACCATAGGAATAAAGGGCTTCGCCGAAGGGTTCAACACAAACTCCTTGGCATTAGGATTCAGGGTGGACTTCTTCATTTGCCTGTGAGGGTGAAGAATACACTGTTTAGCCAAGAGGATGCTATCACGATACAAAGGAGTGTCAATAAGGTGTAAAAACAGCTATGCAGCTTTCCCAGTCTGTTGAAATCTTTGCTCCTTATTTATGAGTCTTGGATTGTTCAAAACTCAATTTGAATAGGCTACCGACCAGTCAAATTTTCACAAGCTCGATGCATAAAAGTTTTTACTTTTGATATTGGCATTGCAGGAGTCTGGCTTCATTTGTTCTTGTCTGTCGCCTTTAATGGCCTTTATTGAGCTGTTTGATAATCTTACCAAGCTCAAAATTCACATAATGGTTTGATTTGTCCATGAAAAACAAGTAAAATAAATGATGTATCCTGATATAAGCATGCTTTCCATGACAATTGTATAAATACATAAAAGAGGGTAGGGAGAGAGTAGGGAGGGGAGGAGTGCTTAATTTGTCGCAGTATCTTTAACTTTGCTCAAAGTCTGTTCGTCATGCTTACCATGTTTTTAGAGATGAAAATCATGTTCTTTATTTATACTTGGTAAATAGAGCCCTGCTCCATTGAAACAACATCAAAGGTGAAAATTTGTAAGACAACATCTCTTTCCCATGTTGGCACATCCAACCATATGATAGTGTTAACTTATATTTTCTCCATTAACCATCCGTAAACAACAAACGTGGTGCCATCCATAAACAGCAAACATGCTGCCATCCATAGCAGCATCGTCTGGCTGACTGGGCCTTCAAGCAGCTCTTTCTAACTCTAAATTGTCTCTGGTCTTCAACAAATGATTTGGACTCATCATGCTGTTATCATTCCCACCTAGTTCAAAATACCTTTATTACATTTATACAAATTAGAAATCCAGAAACTTGTACACAGCATCTCGACTGGAGCTGTCCCACCCTTCATCCTGATCCTGGTACTTTTGTGATATCAGATATCAATTGTCATGGACTCGTAAGTACATGATGAAGCATTCACTGCGAAATAACTAACATTTCCTATCACCACACTTTGAACAGATGCCTCTCTGTCTTGAGGTTTAGGGGACAGATTGGCAAATTGGCCTCCGTTCAATTCCTGGCTAGTTGCTCCGCCATTTCTAAGACCACAAAATACTCGGCAAGCTACCATCACATGATTATTGTGGCCATTGGAAACTCAAGCGTGGGACGCTTTGATGCTTGTTGCTTTCGCTTCACTGCAAACCTCTGCAATTATTTACCTTCTCACACCTTTGCTAACAGTGACGACCTATCCCTTTTCAAAAGGCAGGTTTTCCAGTTCCTGAAAAACTCTTAGATTATTTTTCCTTCTCTTTGCAACTCAGTTTGGATTTTTTTTTATGTTTGCCCAGATCTTCAATGAAACAAAAAAGAACTGAAGAAACAAAACAGTTTATCGACATTCAAGTCCCATTGGCATTTTGGAAATTCTGTTTTTGATGCATCTCCCTCCTTTGTGGCATCCCTACCCTTCTGATAATGCTCAAAAAGCAAGGCAGTGTGCTTGAACTCGGTCTTCACTTCAAAAGGTTGTGCTTCAGGCCCATCCTGCCCCACTCCCCACCTTCCTTTCATGACTTGAAACATTTATATGTTCTTAGAATATGCTCAGCTGCTCTGGGCTTTCAACACCTGTTCATGAGATCTCACAAAATCAAACTCCAATCAGCATGGAAAAAAAAATCAGAAAACGTGACCCTTATCAAATAAGAAAAATTAATTTGATCCCACCTATTAATGTCCACCTGCAAGCAGAGCGAATCAATCGATGACGACAAAGTATTGTTGCGGTTCAAGGAACTGGCCCCGAAGGCAATTGCACACAACACACAGGTCCCTCAGTTTAGTAATTTTCATCGTACAAGTTCAGAGTAGTCCCTTCCCCTTGTGTTGTGGGTTGAATGTGATTGAATGCATTGGTAAAGGGTTATAGGTTCCCCCCCCCCTTTTCTGAGGAGGTAATTGTAAATCTCCTATGGGCTTCATGGCATGCACTGTACACACAGGCGCTGGCTAATTTGCATATCATGCCAAAAGCTCGTTTGAATTGCATGCCAAAACCAAACTGCCTCCTTACTCAACCTCCCCATAATCTTCTTTCAGATGACAATACGTACAGAACCCTTGTCATTTATTAGTACACATTTTTATTTTCACTTGGTTTGTATTTCATACTTTAATTCACATTGCATTAAGACATTGTATACACCATTTATCAGCCCAAGACCCAAAAACCTCACATCCCGCAAACCACAACGTCACCTCCAGCACACACGAACTACCCAACTTCCCCCATCATCATCTACACCCCTCCCCTCCCACCCCTCGACAGATGCTGCCGTGGCTTGGAAGCACGGGGGACAGAGCGCAGGAAACGGCGACAGCAGACTTTATCCAAACTTCAGGACAACAGGCACTAATTTGCCATAAGCACCCTGTTGTTAAATAATCGCACTGTTCGCCCTCCTACAAGCAATTACGAGCTCCCAACATTCGTTCCTGCGCCTGTAATGCATCCCGAGCCCCCACCCATGTTAATCACGGAGGGTCCATCGCGTGTCGGGGTTGAGCAACCAACTGGGTAGGAATCGTCGTGGAGGTGTCATGTGGGTGGGGCTAAAGCGGTGATGCATTGAAGGCCTAGAGCCCTAGATTATCCCAAGAGGACACTTTGATCCACCTTTTGGCCCTGCCCTCGCTGAACGGTTGTAAAAAGGGAGAAGAGCCGCTGCTGAGGCACGTTGGTTCTTGGCTTTGGTCCTGCATTGGCTCTGAAAGCTCTTGGCTTTGGTGCTCGCCTTGTGCTTGCCTTGTGGAGCTTCGCAAGAGAACAATCTAGATTCAAACGGTGGTGTTCACATTGGCGGGTCGGAGCTGGGGAGCCGGAGCGTTGGGTGGATGGAATGAGCGCAATAATTAAGGCTGAAGCCAAGCCACGCATACACTCTTTGGGATTCTCACACAGTAGACTATTTATCTGACACATTCTTTTCTTTGTTTTCCGGATACATCATTCTAGTTGAATGGAGGAGCTCGATGAGGCCTTTGCTGCCACCAACTGTCCCTTGCAGGGCACCACCACTGATACGCACTTTCACAGTTTCCTTTTTCACCACATGCACTTCGAGCACTCACCGCACCTATACAATCAAGCAACTTTAGACACCATCCGTATTCCTCCTTTTGACGCCTCCCTTTAGTGTTTGGGTCGCAGAGGCACGACTTCCCCCACCTGGTGAGCAAAGAGGCTGATGATTTCATCCTTTCTCTCCTCTTTCTACTCTCATCTTCTCCTTCCACTGTTGGTCTGATTGGATACCCATGTCTTATGTATAGCCGGGAGGTGAGGCATAGGGTTAAGTTCTGCTTCTTGTCCATTTTCTTTCCTGCACTTGCTTGCACTCTTAATTGCTTGTGACCATTATCGTTGTGTGCATTTTTTTTAAACCACATTTCCCCTTTTTTGATGATTGCTTCCTTGTGCATTAAAATGCTGCAAGTAGAGGATAAATGGGGCTTCTGAGGTAGCCATTCAAATGAATGGGGGAAAAGGGAAAAACTTTCTAACTTAAGCCGCAAAAGCCTAAAATAGGAGACTGATTTCCTCCCCCTTCCATACAAGCAAATGTAAAATTAAGACTGATTCCCTTCCCTCTCATACAAGCAAATGTAAAATAGGAGACTGATTTCCTCCCCACCTCATACAAGCAAATGTAAAATTGAGACCGACTCAAGCCCCAAAAGTCCAAAATAGGACACTGATTTTCTTCCCCCTCCCATACAAGGAAATGTAAAATTGACTTACTGATTAAAGCACTTCTTTCCTTTCATATTTTCATTCCACTCAAAGAGCGAACCAATGAATATTTGTCCATGTTCTACTTTGGGGAATAACTTAATTTTCCTTTTACATTCATTACCATCGAGTATATTCACAAATATTACTCTGGAACTTGGTTCTTGGTTTAAATGTCTTTGTTGAGCAGAAATGAAATGATAAACTTCTCTCAATGGTCTTTAAAATTAAACTCAAACATGAATACATTACGCACATTCTGTCGGCTGTCTGAGTGCAGCTGAAAACAGAAAGCTTGGGAAAAATTTCCAGAATTACTGAGCTGTTGAAAAACAGGAAAGAGAACAATGAGGCAACTACAGGCAAAGATCCAACTAACTTCCTCCAACATGGTTTATAAGCCAGGCATTTCTTTTCTGTTTAGCGGTTTTTCATTTTTCTCATCTTGACCCAATGGTAAATGACTGAGACATGAACTATCTTTCATCTGACGAAGAAGTTAACACATCACAATATTGGTAAGTTTGTGTGTGTGTATTGTAAAATCTGGCTTCCTCTTACAATGATGGTGAAGCAATTGATTATAATCATCCTATTATTATATTATCCTATTATAATAGTCATTTATATATGTAATTGTTTATAAAATAAAAAATATATCCCTTAATATCTCATCTTGTTTCAATACAATATATTTATATTTTTCAGTCGTGTGCTTCATATAATCCCCAAATTCCTTTTTACTACATAATGTAGAACAATTGTCTCTCCAAAAATTGTTTATATCTATTGAATTTAATTTGAATAAAATAAAAGTATTAGCATTGTTTCTTATTGAGCGACGAGGGAGTTGAAGGTATGATTGACTAAGATAGATACAATTCCAAGAAGAATGTCTCCCTCTTGTGTTGTAGCTATCCATTGCCGTTTGGTTTCTCTCATTAACACAATCATCAAAGATAACGAGGTTCTTTTTTGATTTATCCAAATCTTGGGGAGAAGGTATATCATCCGTATTATCACTAAGAATACAAGTTTTTCGGTTTTGATTTCTTTTTATATCTCTGTATCACAAAATAGTTGTATTATATCTTCAATATTGTAATCATTTAGTTTGTTTTGAAGTTTCAATAAACCGATTATATCTTCTTTTTGAAGACCAGTATTAAAACCTTGTGAGAGTAGTAGATACTCAGGTTGAAAACTCGACTTTGTGAAAATTATTAAATTATCATAATCCAAAAAGTTGAGAGGAAGGAGCATCTTTAAAAGTAAGCAGGTTTTTCCACACCCGTTTGAACCAACTATGAGACATCTTAATGAATTTGGAAGATTTTTATGGTTGTTAAATTTTATCTTATTTTTCCAAATGGGTAAAAAATCATTCATTTATATATTTGGAAAATAGGTTATTAAATTTATTATTGGCTTTTTTAGAAACTCTATATTTTATCCTAAGTTCGGGTGTAATTTCAAGATAATCCATTATTTTATTTATACAATATCTTGTGTTGATATTTCCCTGAAAATGGCAATCGTGAATAATATATAACAATCCTTTGAACATTTCTCTAATACGTTCAGTTTCTTCCATTGTAAGGAAAGGTGTGTTATCACCCTTATACTTTACATTCATTTCTCTAATCAAGCTTGAAAAGTAATTCATTTTTGGTGTAAATCTAAAAAAATTCTATTCCTTTTCATATTTTTTATTATCATTAATTGGAAGATAATCACAGAATATACATTGTTTATAGGCTTTTTACTCTGTGTTTAACCCCACTCTATCACATGCAGGACAATTCTCAAATTTGTCATATGGAGAATCAGGGAATTCAAGGGGCTCAACATCTAGTACACTATTCATATGTATAAAGTAAAACTTTGCTTTAACTAAAATTCATCTTCGGTATCATCTTCGGTACTTTTATTGGCGCTTTCACAATCATCTATAAAACTACTTTCATAAATATCGTTTGAACACAAACTCTCGGTATCATAACTGTCTTCTGTACTATTAGTACAGACCTTCTCTACTTCACTTCAAAGGAAAAAAAAAATCACATTGTGCTTTCATTAAAAATTTATCAAGATTAACCAAATCACAACTATACAAGAGAAAATGTAAAACGTATCCTTGTAAGAGATGTCTCAACTCCTTCCATACAAAAGAACGATTAAATAAACATTCAAAATATTGTAGTAATCATAAATCAACCGTAATAAATTCACGAAAAGCAGGTTCAAACACATCATTCAAAGATTTTAACAAATCTATAAAACATCCGTTTGTGATATCTGCTGATTTTGAAAGTATCCTTGAAAAGATAGATACTGTTTCTCCAAATCCAAATAAATCATACACAAATAAATATCAAAAACATACTCCTTGTGGTTTCTGTTATTATATCAAATCATCTGTTGGTGATGAATACAAGTTTGAACTTTAGAGAGGAGAAGATGCCTCGGAGGAGTTTGTAAGACGACTGGAAAAAGACTGTATAAGACCAAGAGAAATAATGGTTAAAACCTATAAACCAATGTCATTAACAAAGGGAGAGAAAAAGGAATTTAGAAAGAACAGTATCTGTCATATTTGTGAGGAGAAAATTGAGGGAGAGGTCAAGGTTAGGGATCAGTGTCATCTTAACAGTAATTATAGAGGTCCAGCTCATTCCCATTGTAATCTTAATTACAACCCTCCAAACTTTATTCCTGTCTTTCTTCACAACAACGCTCACAATGACACACATCTATTTATCAATGAACTTTCAAAAAGACATCTGGAGATATTTCTGCCATTCCTAACAGACCAAAAATACATCTCATTCACAAAAACAATTCATACATCCCCCATAACACATATCACATTTCTTGACACATACAAGTTTATGGCAAGTCCATTATCTCACAAAGCATCAAATATTAAAAACTTACCGAATCTTAAATCACATTTCTCAAATCAAGAAGAGATTGATCTCTTATCACAAAAGGGAAAATATCCATATGACTACATAGATTCATTTGAGAAGTTTAAAGAAACACAACTTCCTTCCAAGGAAAGTTTCTATAGCAAGTTGAATAAAACTCATATTTCCGATAGAGATTATACACAAGCAAAAAAGGTTTGGGAGAAGTTTAATGTAAAGAATCTTGGAGAATATCATGATTTGAATTTTAAAACTGATGCATTGTTATTGGCTGATGTGTTTGAAACTTTTAGAACAGTCTGTCATAAAAATTATTATGGATTAGACCCCGTTCACTATTACACAGCCCCGGGTTTGGCTTGGAGTGCTATCTTAAAAATGACAAAACAAAATTTGGAATTAATCAGTGATATAGATATGCTTTTAATGATAGAGAAGGCTAAAAGAGGAAGAATATCTCAAGTATGTTCCAAGAGATATGCTAAAGCAAATAACAAATATCTTCCTGATTATAATAAGAATGAGGACAACTCTTACCTGATGTATTATGATGCTAACAATTTGTATGGGTGCGCTATGTCTCAATCTTTACCTGATGGAAAACTTAAATGGGTTAAAGAAAAACATTATGAAAAAGCTTCACAAGACATTGTCGTCTCCTCTCAAAAAGAATTGGATGAAGCTGAAGTTAGATATTATTTTGAGGTTGATTTAAAATATCCAGAAGAACTTCATCACAAACATAAAGACTTACCTTATGCCCCTGATAAAGAAAGTCCAAGAAAAGAATGGTTAAGTGATTACCAACAGTCATTTATGTTTTGCAACAAAGGAACTTGAGACAATATTTATCTGCTGGGTTTAGTGAGGAAAATTCATCGGATTTTGAAATTTAAGCAAAGTCATTGGTGAAAGAAGTATATTGATTTTAATACAAAAAGGAGAAAAGAAGCAAAAACATATTTTGAGAAGGACTTTTATAAATTTATGAATAATGCTGTTTTTGGAAAGACTATGGAAAATGTTAGGAATCGACAAAACATAAGACTTGCTTCATCTTGGAAATAGGCTTCAAAGTTAATTAATAGACCAAGTTTTGAATGAGCGGAGGTGTTTTCAGAGAACTTTTGTGCTATTCATTTGAAAAAAGACAGTGTTGAAATGGATAAACCTAATTATATAGGAACATCAATTCTTGACTTGTCAAAGTCGTTAATCTATGATTATTACTATAATAATTTAAAATCAAAGTATAAGGATAATGTGTCATTGTTATATATGGATACAGATAGTTGTATATTCTAAATTAAGACAAGTGATGTATTTGAGGATATGATTCATAATAATATTGATATATATGATACAAGTAATTATAAGTCAGGTGATGTGTTGTTTTCATCAAAGAATAAAAAGGTTATTGGCAAGTTTAGAGATGAATTGGGTGGGAAGGTCATGAGTGAATTTATAGGATTGAGATCAAAGTCTTATGCTTTTACATATATTGATAATAATAACATTGAAAAGTGTGTTAAGAAGCTAAAGGGAATAAAGAAAAATATAATCAAGGAAACAATAAACTTCAAACATTATTGCAACTGTTTAACCTTAAAGAAGGAAGAGTACAGAAAAATGAATACAATAAGAAGATATAAACATCAATTATATACAGAAGAGATAAAAAGAAAGCATGAGGACCTTTTGATGATAAAAGATATATTTTCGAAAATGGAATCAATAGTCTCCCTTATGGTTATAAGTATATGTGTTAAGATATTGGGTTTGGAATTTTAACGGGCTTCCACCGTCTTTTTACTGATTTATAAATGATAGAATCAGCCTGGTGTTGGCTTAGTGGTTCGGGTGGCGGCTTGGGATCCCAGGGTCCTGAGTTCAAGCCCCGTTGGCTGCTGAATTAACACCAGGGGGTTGACTCAGCCTGTCATCCATCTGAGGTCGGCGAAGTGAGTACCAGTGTACTGGTCCAGGTGTATGCCCCGGTTAGAATAGGTGTACCATATCCCTGTGTGTCGTAAGAGGCGACCAGGGTTGGCGTCAGGAAGGGCATCCGGCCATAAAACATTGCCTCAAGAAAAAGCCTAACCCCTGCACAGCAGGGAAAAATGGCTGTAAAAACGGTCATTTTATTTTATTTATAAATGATAGAATCAAGCAATAACCAAACCAAAGAGTGGAGATGTAATCAGCCTTGGTATTTAAATGGGAAACATAAAGAATGTGAGAAATATCAAATAAGTCTTATTGAAGAAATAACCGGAGTAAAAGTAGATAAAACAAATACTGTAAGCGGATAAATTTAATTACAAATAAGGTGGAGGATGTAAAGAAAAAATTAAATCTCCTTGAATGGACTGACAACTTTGAAGGTTATCAATTGAACAATGGAAAAAACAATTTACTGCAATCTCAAAATGATATGTGGCTGAGGAGGTGGTCAAACAAGAGCATTAAGAGAAGTTTATCATTTCATCTCTGCTCAACAAAGACAGATAAACCAAGAACCACGTTCCAAAGTAATCTTTGTGAATATACTCGAAGGTGATGAATGTAATAGGAAAATTAAGTTATTCCCCAAAGTAGAACATGGACAAATATTCATTGGCTCGCTCTTTGAGTGGAATGAAAATATGAAAGGAAAGAAGTGCTTTTATCAGCAAGTCAATTTTACATTTGCTTGTATGGGAGGGGGGGGGGGGAGAAAATCAGTCTCCTATTTTGGACTTTTGGGGCTTGAGTCAGTCTCAATTTTACATTTGCTTGTATGAGAGGGGGAGGAAATCAGTCTCCTCTTTTACATTTGCTTGTATGAAAGGGGGAGGAAATCAGTCTCCTATTTTGGGCTTTTGGGGCTTAAGTTAGAAAGATTTTCCCTTTTCCCCCATTCATTTGAATGTTTGCCTCAGAAGCCCCATTTATCCTCTACTGCTGCATATCACCATGCCTTTGCATTTTACATTGTTCTGAAGATAATAAATCCCCTTTTGTTGAACTGCATTTCTGATCTGTTCGTCTTTAACCCATTGGTCCAGCGCTGTTCGCACCGAGGTTAGTCGGGGAGATTACAATTCCCCAATTAATTGGCTGTCATCTAAGTCCGGTATGTACTAGCAGTTGCCCGGCCGTCCCAGTTAAGATCTCATCAAGATAAGCTTAGTGTATAGTCGAGAGTGCGTCCCCTGATCAGAAGACCGCGTAACCTCCAGTTAAATGGCAATGAGACGGACAGTGGACCATGTGGTTGACTAATTGGCATTCGCAGTTGCCCAACAACCCACCTCGCGACACAAAGTTATTCATGCTTGGCGGCCTCAGGCACAGTAAGTCCACGGGGAACTGAGGATACTGCCTCGTGGTGAACCCAAAACCCGTGGCCGAAACAATATTTTCTCCTCTCAAACCAAATAACATGGTCCTTTGTTTGCCATCGATGAAACCAAATGCCTGCACCATCCTGTCCTAATTTTCTTTGCAATACTTCAAAGTGGTTGCACACCACCACCTCCACTCATCCAAAATCCAGAGTACCAAGTACCATACCAAGTACCAGATACATGCAACTGCAATAGCTACTGTTTATTGGAAACCAGAAATCAGTCGTACCAAGTCCAATGACACCATGTACAACTTTCCATTGTGTAAGAAGTCTTTGAGCTGGAGCCAAAACCTAATTTTGATGCCTGATTAAGCCCAAAAATCAGAAAACAGGCAGCACATTAGCACATGTATTACAAGATGCAAACTAAGCTGCCAACTCGACACCACCATCATGCCATTCACTCCTGCACAAACAACAAAAATCATCAAAATCATCAAAAACTCAGAGGCTACAAGCCCTGACATCTAAAATTTACATTTAAAACATCTTCGACCACACAGCATATCAGCCCTCACACATATTAGCAACTTCTCCTCCCAATACTCAAGAATTCCCCAAATTTGGAAACTAGGCAAAATCATTACCCTCCTTCAACAAAACAAAGATCCCACCACAGCAGTCTCCTACAGATCCATCACATGACTTTGCACACCCTCCAAAGTTAAACAATGCCTCATACACTCACAAACCCTCACATCCCTCTCTGAAACACCCAACACAGATTCAGACAAAACCACTCCACCACCACTTTCCTCATAAACCTCACACAAAACACCTTTGAAGGCTTCAACAATAGAAAACCACCAAAATGCACTGTTCTCTCCACAGTCGACATCAGCAAAGCATTTGACACACTCCCAAAACTCTTACAAACAAAATACCCAACACAAACATGCACAGAACCACCAAACGCTGACTAACCAACGACCTATCATGCAGACAGTCATTCGTAACTTTTAACAGCAAGTCATCACACACACGATACTTTCCTCATGGAGTCCATCAAGGCTCAGTCCTCCCCCCCCCCCCCAAACACTCTAATCTGTTCATGCACGACATTCCACAACCACCAAAGAACATAAAAATAGCCTTATATGCAGACGATATAACCATCACTTACACTTATAGCAACATCAACACTGCTAAAACACAACTTCAACCCTTCCTCAGCACCCTACAAACCTGGCTCACCATCAACAGACTGAAAGTAACCCCTTCAAAATCAAGTCACTCTTTTAACAAATCACACTAAGGAATAGGCTCCGTCGACATAGATTTATTTCGATATTTATATACTAGTGGGGTTATACAGGTATATTGATATTATTTTTTTAAAAACTACAAAATTATTTACGCACGTTACAAAAATACACAATGGTCCAAATGCATATTCATATATGACGTACACATCATTGACAGGGTAATTTTTCAATGTATTCCCACACGGGGCTTGCCCCCCCCTCCCATAAGAATGGGTATTTTACTTCCAACCTGTATTAAAAAAAAATTTGTTTTAAAGAGAGATCAGTATTGCTAATGGCACAGGTCGATAATCGAGATCAATCGCCATCGTCGTACAGATATGACGATCACAGAACGCTGTATTGGTATGATCATACCGTTATCGCTTTCATATCGATATCAAAAATCACCGACTCGGCACAGGGTTTCTCGAGCACATCTGATTCACATAAATAATAACCAATTGGCAATTACTTTAAAACCAGCCATGAGGGCAAATAAAAACACGATTGCTTGTACGGGTGCTTGGATTAAAGTTAACACAAACTGTTAGAATGAGAATGAATGAGGAATTCAATATTCTCCAACGGTTTTATTCAACCGAACATCGGAACGTAACAGGCATTGCACTGCACACGTCCTGACCTCTCAACCCGAACTCCTTCCTCATTGCACCCTCTCGCATTCAGTCTATGCACAATACCACAGTTTTGCAGAAAATAATTGAAGAAAATAAAGAAATTTATTTAATTCAACGATGATCTGCACATGCTAAGGGATCCATTGTATATTATATAGCCTACAGTTAATGGGGTAATTAATTTGGGTCATTGTATTGAGACAATTGAGTTAATCAGGTAATTACTTTGTGACGGGTAGTGGTGGTGGTGGTGGTTGGGGTGGGGGTGATACTTGTGGTGGAGGAGGAGGTGGTGGTTGGGGGTGGGAGTGGTAGTTCGGGTTGGGGTGGGGGTGGCGGGATGGCTTTAGATGTGGAATGAACAGGGAGGGGGTTTGAAGGGGATGGTGTGAAGTGAGGGTTGGGAGGCTAAAGGATGATGAGAGGGGTTTGAGATGGAGAAACGAATGTGTGGATTCAGGTGAGGGAAGTTTCCCATGGGAATTACGGGGTTTGAACAGCAAAAAGGGCAGGAGAATGAGGACTGAGGA
>NC_140976.1:38512837-38522837 GCF_056783735.1 Eptatretus burgeri | reverse complement strand
GATAGGGAAGCATGATAATTATTGTGTGTGTGCCAATGGACATCGATGCCAATGAAGCAGGAAAAAAAAAATCACAGAACCACCGGAAAACATCCGTAAATGAAAATATAAATTAATAAAATAAATAAATAAATGAAAAAAAACAAATGCAGGTGAGCAACCTGAAACAATGGGGAAACACGGTTAGTATGCTTACACTGTGTGAGCACACCCCGCTAGTATCCCATAAACATTCCGGGCAACCTTTTCACATTTTCTAAGTTTCCCTTTAACTTGGTACTTGAACACTTCCTTCTATCCTTTTACAATAATAAATGTTCGTGTGTCAGTTAGCAGTCAGCACTCACTGGGTATTTATGTGCATTTAAACACTCCTTTTGAAGATATATAATCAATGGCTTACTTTCATGAAAGGCTTATCTTCAGCCACTATTTTGATTCGGCCGACTAAAAACGCCTTGCCTTGGAAACACGATCTCCTCTAACGGACTAATTAAAGTATATAATCGAAATATGATTTCAGATTTGAGCATCGGATCTGGTGGACTAAATAAGTGTTGAGAAATGGAGTGAAATCAGAAAATGTGAAGAAATTACCAATTTTTATAAGCGTATTCATTTAAGAAAGGCTGCTTCTGTCTTCTCCACATTTACACAAGAACATGTGAAGTTTCCAAAGTATTAAACTTAACTTTTTCCACTGTTCTGACAATTATATTGAGTGAAAAAAAAGATTAACGAATATGCCTGAAGTGTAACTTCATTGAATGCAACAAAAATAATTTTTAAAGCAGGTGAAAGCTCCCGCAGTGCAAGCAATAGGAGTGATGACTGCAGCTCGGTTCTCCGTGGGAAAATCCTCAGAGTTTGGAAGGTAAAATAAATTATAGGATTAGAATGAGAAAGCGAACTACGAGTTCAAGAGAGAATTGAAAAATGTTTTCAGTGGCTACAAAGCAATGCATCCCCACTCCACAGCAGGATGGCTGAGAAATATGGACACTCGCTATAAGTTGTCTAGCCTTGGTTCAAATCTCAACCCAGCGAGAAAGTCATCCCGGTGCTTCATAGGCAGGGTTATTAATAAATGTGTGTGCTGTCCCTCAGACGGCAATGCTGGGTACCTTTGCTAGTAATAAATAGAGGAGATATTGAATCATAGAGAATTAACATGTCGATGAAAAATCCAAAGTTAGAAGGTGAACACAGTTAATACTTCAGCACCCTGTTGAAAAGAAATGACAGAGGTATGTTCCCTCTGCACCCTAAAAAAGGAAAAGAAACCACCATTACAACAACCACCCTGAAAGGGGAAGTAGGGTGTGACATTTATATCCTGGTTCATCAGTATGGTCACCTCGCGTGGTTGTGCCGAGTGTCCAGGTCGTGCTTTGCCCAGGAGTGGTCGTTTTAGTTCCCCGAGGCTCCAAAGCTGAATCTTCTGGCATCACAGATTCAAGCAGCACATCAACTTCTTGCCCTGTTGGATCCAATGCAGCAGCATAATCAATCAGCATTTGCTTTGCAAAGTCAAAAAAACAACAACTGCGTGAAGAGGAAACTATTAGTAATGAAGAATCAAATCACGTGGTCTCATAAAAATTGAATCTGAAACAAATTGCTCCATAATAACGGCAAAAAAAAACTGTCGAGAAATTTGTCAAAGGATGTTACTGTTAATCTTAATTTTATGATATTGTTGCGGTTCTGTAAAACCGCACGCTTCCAAGGCAATGGCACACAATATAGTGAACCCCAGGCAGTTATTTCATTATTATTCGTAGAGTTAATCCTCCCCTCATGTCTTGTGGGTAAATGGGAAGGATACGTTTTGTGGGACTCGTAGTTAGGTCTACGAGGGCTATAATAAAATATATCTCTTTAGTCCTCACTCTGACCTCCACTTTAACCCTTTCCTTCTAGCCGTGAAACAAAACAAGCATGCAAGCCACTCAATAGCATCTCTGGCGGGTTCATGCTGCGAGAGCGTTCCACGTGTTCGGATTACCAGCATCTCTGGTGGGTTCACGCTGCAAGCGAGTTCCACATGTTCAGATTACCAGCATCCCTGGCAAGTTCGTGCTGCGAACGCTCCCTGCCGACAATGCATCCTTCCTCGGGAGTTTGCGCGCCATTATCCATACAAATATGCGTGCCAGTTCTGAACTGACACCTCATCTCAATCCTCATCTCACTCCACGAACCTCACCATCTTCACCACCACCGCCTCCCACACACGGGAAAAATTCTCACGACCATCCACACTCCTACCTCGTAATTCGCCATTCTACTTCGAGTGCCACACAGTACTGGCCATTACCCTTGGCGCCGCGCAGCGCTCGACCACTCTACAAGCGCCGCAATTATCACATTTCACCAGGAATGTACCGAGTGAGCGTCCTGCTCGATCATCATTATAATCGCCCTCACTCAGTCATGAAACCATGGCGAAACCTCAAGGGACGAGAAGGGGACGCAGGAAGGGCAATTCAAGGACATGATATGGGTCCCGAATGTGCGTTACGGCTCGTGGAGGAGCCCATGGGTAGCGGGAGAAGTCCGCGACCATTCTACGTCAGAACAACGATCAGCGCAAGTTTAGGGCCGGGGTGCGCGCTCGGAGGGCGCGGCCCCAAGTAAAATGAGGAGCTCCGAGCCATGCCAAGGTTGGCAAGCTACTGAGCCGGTTTCCGGTTCCGGAAGCTGGCGGGGCATGGCTAAGGTCGCTGTGGCCCAATAGGGGAACGGGATTTGGGCCACAGCACATCGCAATGCGGTCCTCGCCCCACCCTTCAACCGGGGCTTATAAAAAGGAGAAGCACGGAACTGTTTAGTAGTTGCACAGCTGCTCTACTTCTCTCTTCCTTCATTCATCTTTGCCACAGCCTGCTCACGGGTACGAGTGAATCTCACCAACTTGCCATCATCGTACCACTGCTGTCGGAGCCACTGAACTGCGGAGCCAGATGGGGTCGTCAACCGGCTGCACACAGGTGGATCAGAGCTGAGCACAAGGTGCCACGAGTCGCCGTGATCGAGCAGGAAGGAGGAGATAGCATGCAGCTACTACGAGGTGGGAACGCTTAGGCGAAGCGTCCCACAGAGGTACACCATTCACACTTGGATATCTGCATGGTTCGGGTAGGGACTTTCCTCCTCACGCATCTATTTCCACCATCTCTCTCTTTCTCTACCGCCCTCTATCCCCTCCATTTTGGACGCATAAGCCTGAGTGTTCTTTGATGGGCCGGAACAAAGGAACAGCTACCACGAGGTGGGAACGCTTAGGTGAAGCGTCCCACAGAGGAACACCATTCACACTTGGATATCTGCATGGTTCGGGTAGGGACTTTCCTCCTCACGCATCTATTTCCACCATCTATCTCTATCTCTATCTCTATCTCTATCTCTATCTCTATCTCTATCTCTATCTCTATCTCTATCTCTATCTCTATCTCTCTCTCTCTCTCTCTCTCTCTCTCTCTCTCTCTCTCTCTCTCTCTCTCTCTCTCTCTCTCTCTCTCTCTCTACCGCCCTCTATCCCCTCCATTTTGGACGCATAAGCCCGAGTGTTCTTTGATGGGCCGGAACAAAGGAACGAAAATAGACACGCATTCACATTTTCCTTTCACACGACACCGCATCCCTCACGTTGCATACATCACACCTACCACTCCCACACTTTAGACACCAATATTCCTCCCACCTGCCTCTCCCTAAGCGTTCTGGGTCGCGTTGGTCAACCGACCGCACCATGTATTTAGAGGACGCTTTCCCTCACCTTTCCTTTCTTTCTTTACTCTCCAATTTTCCTCAGGTGTGTGTGTGTGTGTGTGTGTGTGCACGCACGCGCATACGCACGCAAGTGTGTGTGTGTGAGTGTGTGTGTGTGTGTGTGTGTGTGTGTGTGTGTGTGTGTGTGTGTGTGTGTGTGTGTGTGTGTGTGTGTGTGTGTGTGTGTGTGTGTGTGTGTTTTGGCGCCTGTCCAAGCACAAGTAAGACTGTAGAAGATATTTGGGATAACTCTGCTCTGTGTAAGATTGCTGTTTTTTGCCACACCCCACAAATTAATTGCTTTCCCTGCTGCATATCGTAATAAACCCATTTACTCTGCGACATAATTTTCCTCGCATTCTGGTTGTAAATAAATATTTTGTTTAGAAATGTTCCCAGCTCGTTTTCGTCTTTTCCTTCATTGGTCCAGCATGGCCTGCACCCCAGCTTAGCTGGGACGTTATTCCCCAACGATCTACTTCATCGCCGGTACGTGCTTTGCAAAATTAATACCAGGTGGGGTTGACTCTGCCTGTCAACCTTCCGAGGTCAGCAAAATGAGTGCCAACTTGCTGGTTTCCTGTGTCGGAGTGGCGACCTATCCAGGATTGTGCCCAATAGCCAAGGAGACTGCTTAGGCAGCCCCAATGCTCTGCACAGAGTATGGTTCCAATGGATGGATGGATAAAGTATATGCACCAGGAAGAGGACAACTGGTTTAGGGTCGTATATTGGCACAATTAGGCTGATCACGGTCACTTGATAGATGCACTTCTATGGGGTCTCCGGACGTCTCATAGGATTGTGAGTTGGACAGATTAACGTGATTGGCCATGACATGTAGGAACCATGTGACGGAAATGCCTAAGCACGTGACTTAAATGACGTAAAACTGTACTTTATTTTACCTTTGTGCTGTTCAGACATACTGTACTTTCAAAATAGTGTGATTTGTGTTTTTAAATGTTGTCATTGATTTTATTCACCATGGGCTAGTTCTAAGTGTGTTCGTGGTGATAAGAGTGAGCCTGTGGCAAAGAAAGTGCATAAAACTGTAAATTTGGAGGTTAAATTGGATGTTATATGCAGAATGGCGAGTGGTGATCATGTTGTCGATCTGGATCAGCATTTAGGTTTGCCTCCAGCAACTGTACGCACAATATATAAAAATGCAAAACAAATTCGTAAAAGTGCTAAATGTGCTATGTCATTAACATCCAAGTTGATTACGAACAAAAGGAGCTCTTGAATGGAAAAGATGAAGCGTACACTGGCCAAGTACATTGACAACCACGATAGAAGAAGATGCCTGTGAGTCAAGTCATCATACAGCAGAAAGCTAAAAGTCTGTATGATTACTTAAAAAAGAGCGAGAATTCAGTTTCTGCTGCCACGGCTCAAGAGAGCTTTCCTGCAAGCCTTGGCTGGTTTGACAGGTTTAAAAAAAACATCACAATCTCCACAGCACAATCTCAAGCCGACAGGAAATACACAGGTAAAAAATTACCCCCGTGTGGGGGTGACGGTCATCTCTATAATACCACAAGTTCTCAATGTTCAGTTATGACCGAAGACTACCGCACAATTCTGCTGCGCAGCTTGAACTGCGCAGTTTGGTTAAAGATGACTCGGCATTTTGGCACGCGCGCACAAAATTATATTTTGAAAATAAATGCCGGCATTTACATTTCGGGTTTTGAAACTTTTGCACCTTCGGCGGAAAATGTATAAATATAAAAGGCTAAAAATGTGTTTTATATTTATATTTCATTTCTCCTTCCTTCCTTCTTTGCGAATTGCATCGGCGTTTTTGGCCATCTTCCAGATCACGTGACGATCAAACGGGAAGGAAATTCAAAAATCTGTCCGGTTAGATACAACATAATATTTTTTCTATCATAATCAATAAACAGTTGCCGAATATCTTGTAGAATGGCAGACGAGATAGGTTTTGAAAATGGCGATTTTTATAACTTAAGTGACCTTGACTCTGACCTTGAACCCAGACAAAAGTTATATCGTTGTGCAACACACATCGACCTCCACCCACATACTAAGTTTCATCAAGATCGGAAAGAAAAATTGTTGACGGATGGACGGACGGACGGACGTACGGACGGACGTACGGACGGACATTTGGTCCGGCTTTATTAGGTCATCTCGGTAGAGATGACCTAAAAAGCTTGTGCCGATTAAAAAACAAAATAATAAAAAATCAGCGGAAGATTGTGTCAAAATTTTGAAGACAATTACTGAGGAAGGGAGATACAGTCTGAAGTTGGTTTTTAATGTGAATGAGACTGGTCTTTACTGGAAAGGATGCCATCCAGGACTTTCATCTCTCGTAAGGAGAAAACAGCCTCAGGATTCAAGCCCTCAAAAGACCATGTGACGCATCTGCTAAGTGGCAATGCAGAAGTTAATTGCAAGTTGAAGCTGTTTCTCAAATATCATAGTGAGAACCCGAGGGCAATGAAGGGTTACGTAAAGTCCAGACTCCTCCTCACTTGGAAAAGTAACAGAAAGGCCTGGATGATGAGACAAATCTTCAAAAAGTGATTTGTTGATTATTTAGGCCTAAGTCACATTTGCTCTACGGCAAGGATACGGCGGCCGTACGCCCTCTGAATTGACAGAAAAGTGTGGCGGCCGCAGAGTTTCTGAGGTGGCCTCAGGGTGGCCCTATGCCGTTTGGCTATATTTTACAGGCCGTAAGGTCGCCCTGGAATTATAACGCGGAGTTATAACTTTTTTTCATTTCTACGTTCGCTGTAGCAATTAGACAAGCCGAAACAAAAGAACTGGTAAAAAAAAAAAAAAAAAAAAAAAAGAACCCACTCGTTACCGTCCGTCTGGTCGCAAGTTCGCCTTAGGACCCCCTGCGGTCGCCTTGCGGGCACCTTGCATCTGCCTTGAAAATTCAATGGCCGCCGCAGGAACGCCCTAAGGTCACCATGCGACATCAAATCAAAGACCGTACGGCCCCACGTTTTCGGTCTCCACAATTTATAAATATGCCGTGCGGCTCCCCGAAAAATAAAAACATATGTGACTGCTACATTGTGTGACCATGGAAATACTGCGGCCGCCGTATAATTGCTAGTGGCCGTAGATTTTGGAGACCCCACGGCCGCCGTAGCAAATGTGACCTAGGCCTTAGTGCCCACATTGAGGGAATACTGCAAGAGGGAAAACTTGGACTTTAAAATTCACCTCATTTTGGACAATGCTACAGCCTATGGATTACATTTTCAGACCCTCTGCTCCAACATCAAGGTTCTTTTACTGGCATGAAACACCATGTCATTGCTCCAGCCAATGGACCAAGGGGTGATCGCTGCATTAAAAGCGTATTACCTGAGGAGGACATTTGCTAAGATAATTGAGGATGCAGCAGGTGAGGGAAAGACAACCCTCAAGGAATTTTGGAAGAGCTTCAACATTATGCATGGCGTTTCCAACATCAGCTAGTCGTGGGATGCGGTAATGGAGCACTATGTGAATGTCGTGTGGCACAAAGCTGAGCCAGGCATCTTTCACGACTTTCGTAGATTTGATGTCATTCCTGGTAGTTAGAGAGCTGGCTGAGCTTCATTCTTAAATTTGCGCCCAAAAGGTTTGTTGGCCAGTGAAGACCATCCAATTTATAAAAAGTGATTTCTTAAGTACGGCTTTCTTGGGGTAAAGGATTATTTGATCCTTCAAGTAGACCCTTCTCGCCCTTCCAATCTAAACATCGCGCCCAAACTGCCCCTTCCGTATTTGGACACATAGTGTGAGATGCGTTTTAATTACATTTGTTAAGAAGTTTTAATCCCTGGGGTTAACGGATAAGAAAGGGCTAATTAAGGGTTCATTAAGAGTTCAATCTCAAATTAGCGCCCAACACCCGTTCTGATCTCATAAGATTGCTTTACCCATCCACCAACTAAATTCATCACTTAAGAACGATTTTTGTC
This sequence comes from Eptatretus burgeri, assembly GCF_056783735.1. Classification (NCBI taxonomy): domain Eukaryota; kingdom Metazoa; phylum Chordata; class Myxini; order Myxiniformes; family Myxinidae; genus Eptatretus; species Eptatretus burgeri. The sequence continues at coordinate 38,515,104 of NC_140976.1, read as the reverse complement.
TGGGGTTTACGGATAAGAAGGGTCTTAGAAAAATAATTTGATTGAGCTGATGCCCATTCATTTACATGATGGGGGTCTATAGATAGTTACAAAAAACACAAATTACAACCATTTAAGAAACCATAGTGCCTGGGGTTAATGAATAAGAAGGGCTAATTAAGGGTTCAATCTCAATTTGGCACCCAACACCCGTTCTGATCTCATAAGATTGCTTCACCCACCCACTAACTAAATTCATTACTTAAGAACGATTTTTGTCTGGGGTTTACGAATAAGAAGGGTCTTAAGGGTGCAAGGGTCTTCACATAGCCGGAGAAGGAAACACGAGTGGCAGAGGGCACATTGAGATAATGAAAAAAAAGTGATGACGCGGGTGTAGTCTATGTTGATTCTCATGTGTATTGTAATATATATGGCACGATGATCATCAAACGCAAGTGATATAAAGGCAAGATGAAAACACAACATTCTCAGTGAAATCGATTTGATATACACTGACGGGCCATGTTGTGATAACCGGGGGACAATTCAACACATTGGGGATCGAAAAATGAACATAGCATAAGGAAATTGAAAGTGAAGAGGGTGACTATACGATGCACTGTCACTGTCATTATGAATTTTATTAGGTTACTACAAATTATCATCCCTGTGCTAACAGTCAGAGGGAGATGACATGACAATGCCGTAAACACAGAATGATACAAAAAATCTGTCGAATGTGCTCGAAGATGGGTCTACGTCTGGTACACAAACAGATGCATTTTTACGTCTGGTACACGAACAGATGCATTTTTTTTAACAAACTCCAGATGCGTGTCTCGACTCCACTTATGAACTGTTCTCTGAATCAGAGCCAGCTATACGAATAATATGATAGGTTATCAAAAACTAAACGTGCTACATATCAGAGACTATAACGAAGAAAAATTACTGACCATTACAAAGTAAAAATACCTTTGAGGATCTCGGCCCACCTAAACAGGCTTGACATTTCAGGTATTTTGGCTCATTCACCCTTCAGAATTATCACTATCATGATCAATCATCATGATCATTCATCATCATCATCATCATCATCATCACTTCTTGCTTCACCTTCAGATGATGAATCGATCATCAGATCATCCGTTCTGGATGGATCACCGTCAGCGTCCATTTCAACTGGTATTTCTGGAACAAGCACCTGGGGCAGTTGATGTCCATCAAACCAGATGACTCGAAAGTGACCATCAACAATTTCCCATCCTGCAGTTGGAGATTTCGGTATGGTAGCCAGGTGGGAACTGCCCCACATTGTAGCCACAAAACCAGTACTTACACTATGTGGCCGCAACTCAGCTGAGCAAGGTGGGATGCTGCTGCCTTCGATGCTCTTCAGTTTGTCGAACGGTCGCATGGAATTCGATTTGCGGTTATACGTGCGATTGACAACATCGAATCGGTAGTTGTTCAGCGTCGTGGTCTTTTTCGCACCGTACATGAGGCAGACAAACTCCTCGAGGACGGCAAACATTTCATCGTCCGGCTCTTTGTAGCTGAGGGATTAAAAACCCCGAATGAACTTGTCGTGGGCACCCATTATATCATACGGCCGTTTCTTCCCTTGCGAATGCTGATGTGTAGTCACATCCCGTGAATGCATGCAGGCCAGGCAGAGCTGCGCACACATCCGGACCGATTTGCGCTGCTACATTAGTAATGTTCACGTAGTAGTCCAAGAGCATTAGGTCAAAATAGGCCCTAACCTGTACATTTTTGGTAACAAGCTGATTTTTTCAGGATAGGTCCAGGAATATGTCTAGAATAACATACTAAAAGTCCTCATAAATCCTCCTTGAGCGTTTTCCGCAATCCAAGATGGCGTCCAAAATGGCCGCCTCTTCTGTTTTTCTCATAACTTTGCAAGCAGGTTTCCCCAAAACACACTTTAAATGTCTACATATATGTTTTGAAGTATGAGGAACTCATTAGAATACATCTTAAGAGATGCTGAAGCACGCAAGTACCAATAAGACCTCTTGAGTTCTTCCAAAAGTCCAGGCAGAAGCAGACGCCGACACCCTGATTGTCTCCACAGCACTAGCACTGGCAGAGTCAGAACATGTGCCAGTTGCTGTCGTTGGTACGGACACAGACTTACTGGTAATGCTAGTTGATCCTCTGGATCATACAGATGGTCATTGGCAAACTTCAGACGGGCCTGGACATGCGCTGGCTTGAGCAGAGGGACCTTGCGTGCGCTGCAGGATTTTAATCCATGACGG
>NC_140976.1:38477837-38507837 GCF_056783735.1 Eptatretus burgeri | reverse complement strand
GGCATTTGAATACATGTCCCAAAAATAACTAACCGAGTGCATTGCGTAACTAAACTAACAGACTCATATGGACAACTTATCTACATTGCCGGAAATTTGATCTAGACAACCAAACAGGTGGGTTAGAACTATATACATTTCTAATATTTACATTACCCATGGCCCAGGAACCTTTGACTTAAGGGAAGACACAATAAAGGCAACATTCGGGGATAAGTGCAGCAGCAGGCAATCAATGATCAGGCGTCTTCAGGGCCCTCAATGGTCCTTTGTTTTTCGTTATTATTTATTTTTCCTGTTCCTGGCTGCTGGAGGCAAATCACCCTAAAACGGTAGGCCACACGCCATCTCACATTCCATTTGAACTGGCCTTTATACAACAAGGAGATAGATGTCCGGGCTGCACAAATGCAGTCCCCGGTAATGCAGCTACCTGCAGGGCAGTCCTTGCAAACACTCTCCACACAGATGGTCCTTGCACACATGGTAAAGTTGAGTGATATGGCAAGGTAAATAAAGGCATGGGCAGGTATGGCAAATGGAGTCAAGGCAAATAAAGGCATGGGCAGGTATGGCAAATGGAGTCAAGGAAAAGGCAGATAAAGGCATGGCAAATGCATACCAGGTAAGGTGCAGTACAACAGGTCGGCACATGAAGCTGACCGGCCTCGGTGTGGTTTCGTGAGGTTGTGGAGGGAGTGTGGTGGCATTGGCCGGTCCGAAGATGGGCTCGGTCCTATCCTATGGTCTCCCCCCAACCTATTGCCTATGCCTGTCCTTGTCCATACCCTCCCCCATTAGCTTGTAACAACGACAACAAAAAAACAACTAAATTTAGACTTTTTTGTATTATTTATAATTACCTGTGTCCCTAACCCCTTATTGTCTGTGTTCGACTAACCTGTCCTATCTATTCCCAATCCCTAAGATCCCTTTTGAAAGGACTGAGGAAGAGACAAGTGAACTGTCTCGAGGCCCAATGCAGCCTCAGAATAGCTCCCACAGGTTTCAGCATTTCCAAGATGAGTCCAGCGGCCAACGAACAGTGAAGGGATGGATGGTGCGAAGGGGTGCATGTTGTCTATATATCCTACCATTTATTAAACTTTATCTATCCCGGGGGCTTTTCAACATGCCCCAGGGCCTAGAACCAATAGTCTCTTTAAGCTATTGGTTCTCGCAACCACGATTCCCATCGCCTGTGTTGGTGTTTGTTATTAATTTGGGCCTGGCCCGGAAATTTTCTCCCGTGCTCTTGCACAATTTCGTGGCTGGGCAGCGTGGCTCCACTGGCAGGTGTTCCCACCTGCCAAACTCGATCTTTGGCACCCCAGGGTCGCTGAGGCTGTCACCGAGCCGATGAACATGAGGAATGCCCTTCCTGGCATTTTCCCCGTCGATGCCCATGTGGCATTTTGGTGCTCCAGGTCCCTTTCCCCTGGGTACCCATGCCCATTACACTAACTCGGTCGCTTGGACTCATGGCCTACTCTGGCCGACTACTTTGGTGCCCGGGGTGCCCTCTACTCAGTACGCATATTTCACCACCACGCTCCCAGCCGGTCAATAGTCTCCTGCACCCTGCAAAAGGTTTTGTGCCTTCGTTCTACACCAACAACCAAACGACATCCTTTTGGTTAAATTAACTAACCCACTAACATTACACTAACCCCAGGTTCCCTTGGGTGGCATTCACTCCTCCACCCAATCATTCATTCGCACCATGCATTCCACATTCACTCCATTCAAACTCGGGCCCGCTGACCCACACTCATTCATCATGTTCCTTTCTTCTGGTTTCTTTTTTTCTCACACCAACACCGACGCTCGACAAGCTACGTTCCCCCAACTAACTCGTGCTCCCCGTCATTGCTTATTCAAATGCACGTTCCATTTAACTCTATGTAGCTAATCTACGTCCCCACTACACATTCCATGTCTGTCCTTGTTCTCAATCCATTCTAAATTCTTACCTAAATTCCCCTAAACTGATGTTACCGGGCCCCATGGAAGACTGCTCATGCTCCCATGAGGCCGGTCTATCTAACGCTAAACACTTCCCATAACTAATGCTTCTTTGCCCACACCGAGGATGTTTGCTACATCCTGGCCGGGCTCCTTCTACTCGTGGATAGTTCTGGCGAGCCTTACGCCTCCAGGGCAGCTGCTGACAGCACGCTCGACCCTCCGTTTGGCCGATATATGAGGGCGTAACGTCGCCCCATTATTTACATTAAATGTTCGCTTTCGGGCTATCCCCCATGCGAACCACCATGCTTTACACACCTGCCCTTCGTGCTGCGAGATCCCAGCTGACATCACTTGCACACGGCCCGCTCTGCGACGTTTTCCACGCACACGGCCCCGGCGGTGTCGCCATCGGGACTCGTTCCGCACGACTGATTTTCTCCCCACCTATCACCCTCCCTCCCAGACAAGCAAATGTAAAATAGGAGACTGATTTTCTCCCCACCTATCCCCTTCCCTCCCATACAAGCAAATGTAAAATTGAGACTGATTTTCTCCCCACCTATCCCCTTACCCTCCCAAACAAGCAAATGTAAAATTGAGACTCATTTTCTCCCCCTCCCATACAAGCAAATGTGAAATTGATACTATGAAAGATTGAGACTTACTGATTAAAGCACTTCTTCCCCCTCATATTTTCATTCCAGTCAAAGAACGAACCAACGAATATTTGCCCATGTTCTACATTAGGAATAACTTAATTTTCTTACAACATTAATTTCCGTCGAGTATATTCACAAAGAATAACTTGGAACTTGGTTCTTGGTTGAAGTGTCTTTGCTGAGCAGAAATGAAATGATAAACTTCTCTTAATGGTCTTATTTGACCACCTCCTGAGCCACATATCATTTTGAGATTGTAGTAAATTGTTTTTCCATTGTTCAATTGATAACCATCAAAGTTTTCAGTCCATTCAAGGATATTTTTTTTTCTTCACATCCTCCAACTTATTTGTAATTAAATTTATCCACTTATTTGTTTTATCTACTTTTACCCCGGTTCTTTCTTGAATAAGACTTGTTTGATATTTCTCACGTTCTTTATGTTTCCCATTTAAATACCAAGGCTGATTACATCTCCACACTTTGGTTTGGTTATTGCTTGGTTCTATCATTTATAAATCAGTAAAAAGACAGCGGTAGCCCGTTAAAATGCCCAAACCAATATCTTAAAACTTATACTTATAACCATAAGGGAGACTATTTATTCCATTCTCTAAAATATATATTTTATCATCAAAAGCTCCTAATGCTTTCTTATTTATCTCTTCTGTATATAATTGATGTTTATAACTTCATATTGTATTCATTTTTCTGTACTCTTCCTTCTTAAAAATTAAACAGTTGTAATAATATTTAAAGTTTATTGTTTCCTTGATTATATTTTTCGTAATTCCCTTTAGCTTCTTATCACACCTTTCAATGTTGTTATTATCAATATATGTAAAAGCATAAGACTTTGATCTCAATCCTATAAATTCACTCATGACCTTCCCACCCAATTCATCGCTAAACTTACCAATAACCTTTTTATTCTTTGATGAAAACAACACATCACCTGACTTATAATTACTTGTATCATATATATCAACATTATCAATTATATCCTCAAATACATCACTTGTCTTAATTTCTAATATAAACTATCTGTAACCATATATAACAATGACACATTATCCTAATACTTTGATTTTAAATTATTATAGTAATAGTCACACATTAATGACTTTGACAAGTCAAGAATAGATATTCCTATATAAATAGGTTCATCCATTTCAATACTCTCTTTTTTCAAATGAATAGCACAAAAGTTCTCTGAAAAACATTTCCGCTCGCTCAAAACATGGTCTATTAATTAACTTTGAAGCCTGTTTCCAAGATGGAGCAAGTCTTATGTTTTGTCAATTCCAAATACAGCATTATTCATTAATTTATAAAAGTCCTTCTCAAAATCTGTTTTTGCTTCTGTTCTCCTTTTTGTATTAAAAGCAATATACTTCTTTAACCAATGACTTTGTTTAAATTTCAAAATCCTATGAATTTTCCTCACTCTTAACCCAGCAGATAAATATTGTCTCAAGTTCCTTTGATGCAAAACATAACTTTCTTTATATTATCATTTAATGTAGCAAGTAGTTTTTCTGTAGATTTACCTTTTACCTTAAATGACTGTTGGTAATCACTTAACCATTCTTTTCTTGGACTTTCTTTATCAGGGGCATAAGGTAGGTCTTTATGTTTGTGATGAAGTTCTTCTGGATATTTTAAATCAACCTCAAAATAATATCCAACTTCAGCTTCATCAAATTATTTTTGAGAGGTGACAATAATGTCTTGTAAAACTTTTTCATAAAGTTTTTCTTTAAGCAATTTAAGTTTTCCATCAGGTAAAAATTGAGACATAGCCCACCCATACAAATTGTTAGCACCATAATACATCAGGTAAGAGTTGTCCTCATTCTAATTATAATCAGGAAGATATTTGTTATTTGCTTGAGCATATCACTTGGAACATACTTGAGATATTCCTCCTCTTTTAGCCTTCTCTATCATTAAAAGCATATCGATATCACTGATTAATTCCAAATTCTGTCATCTTTAACATAGTACTTACTCCAAGCCAAACCCGGGGCTGTGTCTAATCCCAAACAGTGAGCGGGGTCTAATCCATTAGAATTTTTATTATGACAGCTGTTCTATAAGTTTCAAACACATCAGCCAATAACAATACATCAGTTTTAAGATACAAATCATAATATTCTCCAAGATTCTTTATATACTGAAACGCAAAAGAAACTTAGCACCTTTTAAACCTTCAAATATCAACAATAACACTGCGTGTTGTAAATGTGTGAACTTATTTGTGGACAATAGTGTCCTCACTGTCAGACAAAACGGTCACGGATGGTCACTTGAACCTTCAATGGTCACTTCATAACACAACTGTTGAACAGCCGTTTTGACTGTCAGTGATTAGCCAAGGGGTACGGGATGATTTTAATGAGCTGCACGTGATGTCTTGATATTGGCTTTAAAAAGGCCAGTGCAAAATGGACATTTCAATCAACATGCCACGATTGTCAAGGGATCAACGGCAGTGTGCCTTGGGCATACTGCAAGGCGGATTGAGCTACCGTGAGGTGGCACGTCACCTTGGCTGTTCACACCAGACGATATCGGCCCTGGTGGACAGAGACAACCTCCACAACTCTGCAGATGACAGACCTCGATCAGGGAGGCCAAGAGTCACCACTGCAAGGCAGGAAAGGCAGATGGTCCTAAGTCAGATGGCTTCAGACATTGAGGACTGAGTGGGACAAAATCAGGCAGCAATCCATCCAAAGACTGGTAGGCAGTATGTGCCCACGATGCACTGCCTGTATCCAAAACAATGGTGGCCACACACGCTATTATATTGAAAGGGGACTGACATTGCACCGTGCTGTTGTGTACTGTAGAACAAACTTATGAGATGGTGTATCTTGGTCAAAAACTTGACATGTCATCAATAAAATGCCAATGTTTCAATTAGCAATTGTTGGTTTGTTTTATTTTGAACTGTTACAATTTTATTACATTTTAAACGAGTGGTAAGTTTCTTTTGCGTTTCAGTATATTATTTAAACTTCTCCCAAACCTTTTTAGCTTGTGTATAATCTCCATCAGAAATATGGGTTTTATTCAACTTGCGATAGAAACTTTCCCTTGAAGGAAGTTGTGTTTCTTTAAACTTCTCAAATGAATCCATGTAGTCATACGGATATATTCCCTTTTGTGATAAGAGATCAATCTCTTCTTGATTTGAGAAATGTGATTTAAGATTTGGTAAGTTTTTAATATTTGATGCTAAGTTGGATCATGGACTTGCCATAAAATTGTATGTGTCAAGAAATCTGATATGGGTTATGGGGATGTATGAATTGTATGGTGAATGAGATGTATTTTTGATGTGTTAGGAATGGCAGAAATATCTCAATGATCATTAATCCCTAACTTTGACCTCTCCCTCAATTTTCTCCTCTCAAATATGACAGATACTGTTCTTTCTAAATTCCTTTTTCTCTCCCTTTGTTAATGACATTGGTTTACAGGTTTTAACCATTATTTCTCTTAGTCTTATGTAGTCTTTTACCAATCATCTTACAAACTCTTCTGAGGCATCTTCTCCTCCATAAAGTTCTAACTTGTTGTATTCATCACCAACAGATAATTTGATATAATAACTGAAACCAGAAGGAGTATGTTTTTGATATTTATATGTGTATGATTTATTTGGATTTGGAAAAACAGTGTCTATCTTTTCAAGGATACTTTCAAAATCAGCATATATCACAAACGAATGTTTTATAGATTTGTTAAAATCTTTGTATGATATGTTTGAACCTACTTTTGGTAAATTTATTATGGTTGATTTATGATTACAACAATATTTCGAATGTTGATTCAATCGTTCTTTTGTGTGAAAGGAGTTGAGACATCTCTTCCAAGGATACATTTTACATTTTCTTTTGTATAGTTGTGATTTGGTTAATCTTGATAAATTTTTGATGAAAGTATAATGTGATTTTTCCTTTGAAGTAAAGTAGAGAAAGTCAATGTGTGTTTCATCATTTTTATAGTTGTTTGAAAATTTTAATATCTGAACTTTGTTTGTATCCGTTAATCCATATACATTAAGAGATAGATTTTTCATTTTCTCAAATTTAGGAATATCTCTCAATGACATTGGAAACTTTAAATCTTTAACATTTAATGTATTCTCGTATTTCTTATAATGTTCAACCCTTTCAGGTTTCCATTGTGGAGGATGTAAGTGAGCAAGAACAGACCATGGAAAGCATTTACTATCTTTGTTTTGAATATTAACAACTGCTTTCTTAAGTTTTATCTCTTTTGGTAAATCAATATAAGAAGAAGCTTGAAGAGGATCTGATTTTAAGATGTGTACATCCAAAAAGATTATTTTTGTCATAGCAAATCCACTATCGACTACAGTGTTATCAACATATTGTTCTTGTCTCTGGAGTTCATCGTAAACATCACATCTTACAAAATCTTGAAATGATGAGATAAAGTGAGGGCTTGTTCTCATATAGGGAGTAGTTTCATCACCTTCTCTTACCATATTCAATTTTACTCCCATATAAAACTTAAAAGCTTTCATTTCACTTAATGTGTTTTTTAATTATAGTTTCAATACTTTGTTTAACCACATCAACAGCTTCCATGATTGAAGATGGTCCAGGGTTTGAAAACGAAACAATCTTATTTTTATATGTCCTTTAAATGCCCCATCAGCGTTTTCAATGGAGAATTTAGTGGCACCTTCCCTTTCTTGATTGTTCTTGTGCTTGCGTGATTGAAGGTGTTAATGATATTCTTTTTAAAAATTATAATAATCACATCTATCACAATGTTTTGTTTCTTGGTCAAGTGGAGATATTTGTCTGAAAAGATGGAAAGTGTGTTTGTTGGTTTGAAAGTGTTTTTTTATAACATTTATATTCATGATTACAAACGTCACAGGACGTTGTATTCACCATATTTATATAACAAAATTTTGCTTAAAATAAAATTTTCTTGATGAAAATTCCGTTTAATTTATAGGTGAATCTGTGCTTCCAACCATTTTATCCTCAAACTTTTTTCACTTAATAAACAAAATGTATCAAGACACAAAAGACAAATTTCAATCAACCTCTTCATTTGTAAAAGATACTGAGAAATATGTCGAGGATGTAAAATTGAATAAAGATAAATATAACAACTATTGGATAAAAACAATTATGGTGAATAATACGAGTTCTTCAATTTCCTTCAGTGGAAGGGCTTTTAGTATACCTGGAAGAACATCAATTAAAGTAGCTCCAACAAAAGTTTCTCCTCTCCTTCTGGCAATATATTCAAAATGAGAAAAAGCAATGAAACAAGAAAAAGTATCAAAAAATAAAAACCTTATGGATGAAGCTTAAGAAAGAAAAGAGAAGACCATCTGTAATATGCAAGCAGAAATTTGTATTTTTTTCAACAACCCTAAATATGTAAATCCTGATGAAATAAAGGATGTTAATATATCAGGTGAAATGACATTTCGTTCAACGGTAGTTAAGGACCATTTTAAAATTACCTTTAATATAAAAAATGTAGTAGTTGAATCTGTTGATGAAAAAAAGTATATAGATGGTAATGTTTCTTCTACTAATTAAATACGAGTCATTATTCAACTGAAGATTTTGAAGATTATGAGAGTGAAGATTATTATCGTGTCTCTGTTGGAACAGAAGAGTTATGATACCGAGAGTCTGTGTTCAAACGACAGTTATGAAAGTAGTTTTATAGGTGATTGTGAAAGCACCGAAGATGAATTTTATTTGAAGTAAAGTATTGCTTTATAAATATGAATAGTTTGTTAGATTTTGAGCCTCTTTAATTTCCTGATTCTCCACATGACACATTTGAGAATTGCCCTGTGTGTGAAAGACGGGAATTAAACAGAGTCAAAAGCCTATAAACAATGCATGTTCTGTGATTATCTTCTAATTAATGATAATGAAAAATATAAAAAGGAAAATAATTCTTTGAGATTTACACAAAAAAATAATTACTTCAAAAGATTGATTCGAGAAATGAATGTAAAGTATGAGGGTGACAATACACCTTTTCTTACAAGAGAAGAGACTGAACAAATGACGACCATGTTTCGTGGATTGATGATTTATATTATTAACGATTGTCATTTTCAGGGAAATATCAACACAAGATATTGTATAAATAAAATAATGGATTATTTATCTTTAAATTAAACTGAAACTTCAGAGAAAACATAGTTTCTAAAAAAGCCAATAGAAAATTAAATAACCTGTTTTCCAAATATATAAATGAATGATTTTTTTTACCCATTTGGGAAAATAAGATAAAATTTAACAATCATAAAAATCTTCCAAATTCATTAAGATGTCTCATAGTTGGTTCAAGGGGGTTGGAAAAACCTGCTTACTTTCAAAGATGCTCCTTACTCCCAACTTTTTAGATTATGATAATTTAATAATTTTCACAAAGTCAAGTTTTCAACCTGAGTATCAACTACTCTCCCAAGGTTTTAATGCTGATCTTCAAAAAGAAGATATAATCGGTTGATTTAAACTTCAAAACAAACTAAATGATTACAACATTGAAGATATAATGCAACTATTTTGTGATACACAGAAATATAAAAATAAATCAAAGCCGATAACTTGTATTCTTAGTGATAATACGGATGATATACCTTCTCCCCAAGATTTGGATAAATCTAAAAATAACCTCGTTATCTTTGATGATTGTGTTAATGAGAGAAACCAAACGGTAATGGATAGCTTCTACACAAGAGGGAGACATTCTTCTTGGAATTGTATTTATCTTAGTCAATCATACCTTCAACTCCATCGTTGCTCAATAAGAAACAATGCTAATACTTTTAGTTTATTCAAGTTCAATTCAATTGATATAAACAATTTTTGGAGAGAAAATTGTTCTACATTATGTAGTAAAAAGGAATTTGGGGAGTACATGAAGCACACGACTGAAAAATATAAATATATTGTTGTGAAACAGGATGAGATATTAAGGGATATATTTTTTTATTTTATAAACAATTACCGATATAAATGACATCTATTGTTATAAATCTTGTGGGTAAATCTTCTTCTGGAAAAAAAAAACTTTCATAAATCAAGGTTCTTGAATAGCACAAATGAAAATAATGTAAATTTTCGAAAAAAACCACCATGTGATTCGTATTGTATTTACAACAACCAGAGCAATGCGACCAGGAGAAGTAGAAGGTGAAGATTATTACTATATTTCAGTCGAGGAACATATGCGATTGAGGAATGAAGGCCAAATATTTGAGGTTTCTCTTGGTACAACAAAATATTGACATTGTAAGAGTGAGTTAAAGAAACTAAAGTCTGGTCTTGGGATATTAGAAACTAATCTAGAAGGAATGAGACAAATTATGAAACATCTGAGTGGTTATGAGGTTAAGATTTTATCATTCGGTTTTGATGTTGATGAAGAAACTCAACGCAAAAGTATGAAAAGCAGAGATACAAGTATTAGTTAAGAAGAAATTACAACTCATATTAATGTTAATAAAGAATTTGATGAAATATTTCAAGAAAAGAATATATTTGAACACATCTACTTTAATGATGAAGAAAAGGAAAATTTCCCTGTTGACCTTTATAATTCAGTCAATGATAATTTCCAATCAATAAATGGATGCAAAAGAAAGAGCAAGAAGATGTAAGGAGCATCAAGAGTTGGTTTCAAAAGTTGTAAAACAACAGGAAGACATAAAGAAGAAACGCAAACAGAAACTAACGGGCGAAGAAGCATTTGAAAGAAAACAAGAGAAAATTTTTTAGCCGCTTTTAAAAACTTCCCCCAAAAAAATTATAGATGCTTCCACAGTTCCAACAATAGAATATACTCCTTAAAAACTTCAAATGTTAAAAGATTTCAGTCAAATGACAGAGGAAGAATTAGGGCATATAGGAGAATTAGAATATGATGATGGATTATTTCAATAACTGGAAGAGATTAAATCAACCACCTGATTATATTGTGAAGGTTCTTCAAAACAATAAATACTCAGCGGATTCAAAAACCAAAGCAGGACTCATTCCAACAGAACAACCAGCAATATTTCATCTTGTTCAAGAAAAGGGATTAATATTTAATGATGAATTAAGGTTCTTGAGTTTTCCTCAACCCCCTGTTAAACTAACTCCGAGATTAATGTTTCTTCTCACAAAAGATGGAAAACAAGGTTCAACTGTGAGGGATGAATCAAAGTATTTTGATAAACCATTGGATATGAAAAATAAGGATGATGGAGGATATATTGATCTGCTGGACTCTCTTAATTATAGGGTTAGTCTATCTGGTAAAAGTAGGAAGAATGAGGAGAAACACATCATTCAGGCTGTAAGTAGCCTTGGTTCAGGTGTTAGTTTTCTTCCAAATGACCCATCACAATTAGTTAATGGACTGTTATTGCTGTTAGGTAGTAAGAAGGCTGGAAATAACAATTGTTATAATGAAGCATTAGCCATTTTAGACCAGTTGATGAACAAGAAAACAAGATAATAATTAATAAATGTCAATACAAAGACATTTTATCCCATATTAAATAAGATGAGAAGCACAATCCTTAGTTTTAATTTCACAACAAGCGACCACACAACTTCATTCCCATACCCACGACAACTTGATGCAACAAAAGAATATGAGGCGTCTTTATTGTCCATGGAAACTTATAATACCTTGTTTAATATCACCAAGGAAAATGACAAGTTTAGTTATAATCCGGGAAGGGGATACAAAACGATAAGTTTCACCCGGAGCATATGAGATTTCTCAAATATCTTCCGAAATTGCTCGCCTTATGAAAGAACAGGGTGATGAACCAAAAAATATTGTTGGAGACATTCAAAAACATACTTCAAAATCAACGATTAAACTTAAAAATAACGACAAAGTTGATTTCACAATTAATAATTCATTTAGAGTTGTTGGGTTTCTCCTAAAAAAAGATTGAAACGAATGGGACGTTTTACAGTGATAATGTCATTCAAATATCCTCAGACATAAATTCGGTATTAATTCACTGTGATTTGATTGATGGCGCTTATAATGATGGAATAAGAACAAATACAATATTTTCATTTGGCGCATACTCAACCCCAATTGGTTATAAATTCAATATGGAACCCAAAAATCTGGTATATCTACCTGTCAGGAAAAACCATATGCAGAGTAAATTTTAGGATAACCGACCAAGATAATCGCATGATTTCTTTTCACGGAGAAATATCCATCAGAATTCACCAGAATGTCCAGACATCAATTTAGGAAAAAAGGATATGGGATAATTGATACTCTAATGCTTGGTTTTTAAAACCCGGGGGCGCGACCCCAAGTGGGGTCGCCGAGCAAATTTCGTGGGGTCGCGGGTGTCCGCTTGCAACGAAAAAAAAATTGTCTATTTTCGATCGGTGTTCGCTTCTACGGGATGTAATATAAACGGTTCATTCAAAGTATGGGAACCGGCGCAACATAACGCTTGGAATGGGATCCAGCCGATGCGCGGGCTCGCTGAAGGGCGGTTCATTTTGGTGGGAAATTAGTGGTTTGATCCACGGCCTCTCAGACTCAGACTCTGACTATCATTAACGTCTATTCACGTCTCCACGTATGACTGGAGACCTTATTTGTGATGGCAGCACCGGCCACCAGCAAATCTCGAGAACGTTCTTACCAGGATAAATTTCTGGACCTTGGATTTTACTACGTAGTGGATAAAAGTGGGGGACAGAGGCCTCAGTGTGTGATTTGTTTCAAAGTGCTTTCTACGGAGTCTATGAAAAAAAATAAGCTGCAGAGGCATTTGACTACAAAACATGCGCCTTATCAGGATAAGGAGAGAGCGTTCTTTCAGAGGAAACTTCTTGCACTCAAGAATACGTATCTTGACAGAGAGGGTACATGCCATCAGACCAATTCTCGGGCATTAGAGGCCTCGTATTGAGTGTCGCTCCATTTTGCCAAGACTAAAAAGCCTCACTCCATTGCGGAATAACTTGTGCTGCCATGTGCAAAGGACATGGTATCTCTGATGGTTGGGGAGGAAGCGACGAAGAAACTGGCAGTTATGCCTCTCTCTGACAACACCATCCAATGCAGAATTGAAGATACGAGTCTGGACGTAACGGCTCAGGTCGTAGAGAAGATCAAGGAATCGCCGTGGCACGCCATACAGTTGGACGAGTCCACTGATATCACACCGTACGCGGAACTCATCGTCTGGGTCCGCTTCATCGAGGCAGATAACTTTGTCGATGAGCCTCTGCTCATCAAACCATTGGAGGCAACCACAAAAGGCGAGGACATTTTTGGGAAAGTAGAGCAGTTTTATCGTGACCATGATCTGGACTTCGGAAAGTTGCTCGGTTCTACAACAGAATGCACGCTAGCAATGTTAGGAGTGCGTTCTGGATTCAGGCTAAATTGCTTGAGGTGGCTCCTCAGACCTCCATGGTACACTGCATGATTCACCGAGAAGCGCTCGCCTTTCGTACTTTGCCAGAAACCTTGCAGAGCGTGCTCTCAGAAGTCGTAAAAATGTTGAATCACATCAAATCGAGCGCCCTCAACACGAGGTTATTCAGGCTATTCTACCAGGAGATGGACGCCCACCATATGATTTTACTACTCTACACTCAAGTCAGATGGTTATCTCGAGGAAACCTTCTTCTGTGCGTTTACGAGCTCAAAGATGAACTGAAGGAGTTTCTACGCACAAAAGGGAAAACGGCATGGGTAGCGTTGGTTGAGTCTGACTCTTGGCTGTCAGAACTGTGCTATCTCGTTGACATCTTTGAACGTCTCAATGTCCTCAACCGCTCCCTCCAAGGCAAAGACGCCAACCTCATGATTTTTCACGACAAAATGAGCGGATTTCTGGCGACTCTAAAATTACTGGCAGACAAAGCAGCTGTTAAGCGCTTCAGCCTTTTCCCACGTCTGGTGGAGCATCTAACGACCTGCCAGTACGATGATACTGAGCTCGACTGTCTTTCTGAGGAGATAGCACGTCACCTTCGGTCGCTCATTGAACAGTTCGAGCACTATTTCCCTGAGCTGGATGTGCAGTCCTTTTCTGTGGTTCGGGACCCTTTCACAGCTCCACTGGTCTCGATTGCTGATGAAGATGATACAGCACAGGAAGAGCTTGTACAGCTCCAGCAGGATTCAGGAGTGCAGGCTCTTGCGCAAACGAATTCGTTGTGGACATTCTGGTGCAAAATGCTGCCGTCGTACCCGACCCTGTCACGGCACGCCATTAAGGTTCTCATGCCATATCCTTCATCATACTTTTGTGAGCAGTCGTTCTCCACCATGGTGGTGATTAAAACAAAGTACAGAAATCGCCGAGAAATGGAGCATGATATGATCCTGGCATTGTCATCTACTTCTCCACGAATAGAGAAGTTGGTTTCTGTAAAACAGGCTCATCCTCACTGTTATATCTAAATGTCATTTGGACTAAACTTGTGAAACATTCAACTGTACTATTTCGATACTGTCGGCTATTCTCCGTTTACTCGTCTATGAAAACATGACGATGGTGAATAAAGTAAACAGGAAATGTTATTGTGTCATATGAAATCTTATCTTGTATATTATGAATTGGGTTTTGAATCTTTTGGGTTGCGCGATGCAGAGAGGTTCTGAAATTGGGTCGCCACTAAAAAAAAAAAAACTTTGAAAACCACTGCTCTAATGGGTATAGGTTTAACTATTCTTAAACATAAAGACCTAATTGGCTCAACTGCTTCTGCTGGGGGAAATGTAGCGGGTGCTATAAAGAGTATAAAAGATGCCCAAAAGGAATCTCAAAAATTGCAAGCAATAAAAGAAATTAAGAAAGGCAAAACTCAGTTGTCTCCCCAAGAACGACAGAAAATAATTCAAATACTTGGGTCAGGGTTTCAAAAGTTTTCACAACTTTTTTCCAAAATAAATACAAGTATGGAAGCAATTTATAGTATTGTTGTGGTTGACCAAATTCGCAAACCACCATTCAGGTCCCTTAGGTGAGATATCTCGGTAAGTATATGTGTAGTTAGGCCCAAACCCGTTGTCTAGAGGGAATAAATGTCATTCATGAAGGCTGCGACTCTTCAGGATAGCCGTTTTTCTTTTACCATCTTTATTTTGGACCAACCGCCATTATTACCACCACCAACCACGTCTCAACAGCCATCACAACAACAACCACCAACCACAACGCCGCTTCACCACAACCGCCACGACCTTTACCATCACAACTCGCCACCATCGCATCACCGTCATCTCGCGCCACTCGTGGGCACCGATGCTGGACTCGTGTAGAGCGCGCACCGAGCAGTGTGTTCAAAAGCATCGCGGACTTTCCGCAGAAAAACGGATCAAAAACGAATCACGCCCACTTTTGTTCCGTCCAATCGGTGAGCGAGGGGCGATTTGGCCCCGCCTCCAGGGCGTTGGAGGGCGGTCGCTATATGCAAATTCATGGATCAAAAAGCATTCACGCCCACTTTTCCTCGGGCCAATGGGGAGCGAGGTGAAAGGTCGGAGGCAGAGGGTCAAAGATGAAGGAGCGAGGCCACGGGGGATATAAGGGGCCGCGTTCGTCAGTCGAGGCAGTTGAGTTCGCAGGAGGAAGAGTTGAGTTGGAAGCGGAGGAAGAGCTCAGTGCAGTTGGGAGTTCGCGGAGTCGGAGTGAAGAGGACGGAGCTGTGGAGAGGCGGCGGCGGCGAAGGCGAACGAGGGGGTGCTCGCGTCGGATTCGAGGAACTGCGGAGAGAAAGGCCGGCGGCGCGACCGAGGTCGTGGTGGAGACGCTCGTCGCGGGAACCGCGATTTTGTGAAATCCTCCTTTCCCCGAGCATCAGCAACCCCCTCCTGTTTCCCCCCGCGCTGAGATAGTGCGACAAAAGGGGGCCCCCTTCCCACCCCCTACCAGACACTGTCCGCGAGGCCCGCGGAGTTGAGGCACCACCGCCGCTCCGCGTCTCATCAGACGGGTAGGCCCGACACGGTCTCGGCCCCAGGCCCGCCTACCCCCTCATCCTGGAGGGTGGTTCTCTTTTCTTTTGCTTTGGGAATATGTGTTGTCGGCGCCGTCTGTGAAGTAAAATTGTATAAGTGTTGCCGTGTGCTCGCGTAGTCGGATAGATCTGCATTGTCGCATTTGCTTTTTGTCTTCTTCTTTTCCATGTGCTTTTGGTGGAATTGTATATGTGTGCTTTCCGTTCATCGCGAAATAAATGTGCTTATTATTGAACTGTTTTCCCGCTTCGCTTCGTCATTTCTTTCATTGAATCCTCATCTTGCTTCACGTAAAGGGTTGGTCGTGGGTTAAGACGCCCGATAATTAATCGAACCGTCGAGGTCGACGAATAACACCGCTCGGTTATCCCGATAGTACGGAACGGGTCGCTTAAGTGGCCCGTGTCCGAAGTCGACCTGCGGCGAGGTGCGATCGCCCGGTCTACCCTCCGTGTGGGTACTTAGGTAGGTCGAATTTGGCGAGCAACCCTATCCCACGCGGGGGCCGATTGGCACGATCGCGGTGAGACCGAAAGGTCCACCCGTGACTGGTTCCCGGCGTTAGTCCGAGAGGGTCACGACTGGATTGTCCGTCCGGTGGGCGACGTGCCGCGATTCGAGTTACGTGGCCGTTCGCACGCCGGCGGGCGCGAATCCGCGACAGTATCTATAATTTGGATGATACCATTGTCATCTCAAACTCTACTAAAAAAGAAGACTACTTCAAGGTAAATGCAATAACTGGAACAGACTGTAATGCCAATGGAAGAAAAAGTTTTGAAATAAATAATCAACAAACTTATTTGAATTGAACCGAAAGTTTCATGTTGTGCAAATTTACATTCACTAAGGCTGCGAATAACACAAACGCTACACTCGTAAATGATATCTTCTGGAGAATGTTTGATTGTGTTCATTTGTATATTGGAACACAAGAAGTTGAAGCGGTTGATTATGGCTCTGCTACATCTGAAATGATGAAATTTACACTATTTTCATTTATTGATAGAATGGAAAAGGGAGCTGTCGAAGGTTATATTCCTGCTATGGCAACAGGAACAAACACAGACCCTGGATATAGTCAAAGGAAAGGAATGTATAATGATGATACAAAAGCAGGTAATAGTTTTACTGTGGCAGTTCCTCTTAAAGGTATATTTGGATTTTGTGATCATGATAAAGTTCTGTATGGTCTTAAAATTAGATTTCAACTGCAAAGGAATGATAATGAAAATAGATTGCTTTTTTTGTGTGGCTAATGCTTTTGCTGATCAGAATAAATTTCTAAATGATGAAATTAGTTGGTACATTAGTGAATATACTCCTAATCTTAAAACAGAAGAGATGTTGAAAAGAAGACTTAACTCAAAGAAACCACTCAATGTATCATACCTTAATAGAAGATGCCAACACGTTAAACTGAACCAAACCACTTACACGTGGAATTTGGGTGTTCTGGAAGGAAAGCCACGATATCTGTGGCTCATTAAAAAAAACCAGATGGTGATACTGCTACTGATAAGAATAATGCATCGAGTGATAATGCGAAGGTAAAACAACTTCACGTTTCTCCAGATGGAACATTTTATCCACGAGATAGATTGGAAATTAATTGGGAAAAAAATGATTATGCTGAAGCATACAAGTCTTACCAAAAGGTGTGTGAAAGCAATGGAAATAAAGAACCCATTTTGGATATGACAGGATTTAAAAGTCTGTATACAATCTATGCGATTGACCTGAGTGCTCAAAAATAAACTATAAAGTCTAATCGAGTGGATACTTCCTTATACATTGAAAGAGAAGAGATTGAAGAAGTTGATACATATTGTTTGCTTTTGGAAGAAAGAGATTTACAGATTAATGCAGATAATGGTGTTATGATTAGTCGCACTTAATTTTTTTGATAAATAAATGAGTAGTAATGTCCCAACTGGGGTATATGCTAATCAAATCAATCTTCATAAACTATCATCTTGTATTCAAAATCAAAAGCCTTGTATGATGAACGTTAATACAATTCAGAGAAAAGGAGAAGAATTGATGTTTGCTCACAAGAGAACAGTAAAAATCTTGAACGATACTGGCTCACTTAAAATTAAAATGACAAAACCAATGTTGAAGAAATATTCAAAAAGAGAGATGAGTGGAGGATTTCTCCCATTTCTAATTCCTTTATTTGCTGGTTTAAGTGTGGCTGGAGCATTGACGGGTGGTATTTCAGCAGCGGTGAAAACTGCCAACGAAAGGAAGGCTCAACTCCAGGCTCAAAAGAATTGGAAAGACATAACAAAGAGTTGGAGAAACAAATTAGTGGAAGTGGTGTAATTGTAGATTTTGCTGAAAAACTTGAAAATCTGCCTGATAAAGTGAGATTGTTGTTGGAGATATGCTTTCTTCTATCGCACAAGCAGGTGTAAAATTAAATAAAAGGGGTAATTGATTATATCTTTCCAATAAATAAATGAGCATTGATCAGTGGTTTAAAGAATTTGGAAAGAATACATCATCAAATTTAGAACTTATCAGATATTGCAAGAAATTAAAAATTCATAATGTGGTTATTTGTATGAGAGATGAATTAACAAATGTGTCTAAACATACAAAGAATATTATTATGAACTTCGAAGATAATAATGGGAACGGTTCTCATTGGATTTGTATTTTTAATAGTCAAGACAAATATTATTTTGATAGTTTTGGTGTTCCACCACCTGTTGAATTAATAAAATTCTTTCAGAATGGTGTTTATCAAACACTTCAAGTCCAATAATTAAAATCCAAGTGTTGTGGTCAATTTTGTCCATATGTGTTATTTCAACTCAATAAAAATAAATTATTAATGATATTATTTTTAATCTAATATAAATGACATGTTGGTAAAGATGGTTCTATCTTTGGTGTATCCCAAGAACTGGATATTGATTTCTCAAATCATTACACAAAGGCACAGGCTGAACAACAGAAATATAGTATAGCACAAGAATATTAAAATGAAAAATGCTTATAAATTAATAAATTATCCAAGCCCAACTGATGCGAATGCCTTGGTGAGATTAAGTGATTTATCACAATATATATCCTTAAATAAAATGGCTGTGTATTCCAAAGATACAGAAGTGTTGATTTTATCTCCGGGTCATACAGAATCCACAGTTCCAATTACAAATAAAATTTTTATAAAGAAGGGCGTTTCATTTGTTTGAGAATAGAACAATGGGGATATGATATGAATGATTTAGGGTGTAATTGGTTATTCAAAATTAACCTAAAAGACCTGGAACAATTAAATCAATCTCGTAAGGAAGAATATTATCCACTGGGTACCGAGAATAAGTTTTGTGGAAGCACAATTAGCAAACAACAAATAAAAGAATTTAATAAGGATAAAAGCAATAATGCTT
This sequence comes from Eptatretus burgeri, assembly GCF_056783735.1. NCBI lineage: Eukaryota > Metazoa > Chordata > Myxini > Myxiniformes > Myxinidae > Eptatretus > Eptatretus burgeri. Next base: position 38,488,768 of record NC_140976.1, on the reverse strand, counting down.
TTGCCATAGTTTATATCATGAAAACACAAAGAACAGGATTATATCTAATAAGTAAGGGAATACAAACTGAATTAACTATGGGAAGATGGGGAGGTGTTTCCTGTCATTATATTAATCTGTCATATATTTCTGATACATAAATGACAGCAAGAAGGCTTCAAGAAAATTATCATTTCTGTGTCCAAGCATACCTTCAAGAAAAGGGTATTCGGAATTTTAATAAATATGTTCTACAATATAACAATGAGGTATTTTCAATGAAAGATTGGCTTTATACTGATGTTAATAAACCAACAACTTTGGATTTAACTAAAATGTTAAATAATGAAAGAATTTTAAAGTTAAGAAAACACAAGGCTCTTTTAGAAAATCAGAAGAAATTTTATTGGTTTCCTGTTGTTAAATTTTTTATTTTGGATGCAGAAATATCAAGTAATCCAGATGAATATGTGTATGATATTCTATGGGGTGAAAGTGGTTCAAGGATAGTAAGGGATGAGGAAGGAGTTGAAGAAACTGAGAAGAGCGAGGAGAAGGAGAAGAGAGAGAAGGAGAGGGAGAAGAGAGAGAAGGAGAGGGAGAAGAGATAGAAGAGAGAGAAGGAGGAGAGGGAGAGGGAGGAAAGAGAGAGAATAAATAAATATAAAAATATGGAAACCAGTGAGATTATAAAATGATCAAAGATCAAAGAAAATAAATAAATTTCAACGCACCGAGGAGGAAAACATAGAATTGGCAAGTCAATTAAAAATATATGCGTCAAGACTATAAACATCAGTTTCAGGGAGAAGATTTAAAACGAGAAAGTGGAGATAAAGAAGAGAAAGAAGGAAAAGATTATATTATTGATGATGTTGGTGTAATTGACTTTGATTAAAGTTTTACATTTTTTTTCTTAAATAAATGGAGGAGAGAATGAAGACATTTCTAAGGATTCTTTATGTTTTAAAAATTAAGATTCAAATGTGCATGTTGGAAACTAAAAAGGTTTTCGCACTCTGTCAGAATTTTTCACATAAATAAATGAGTAATTGTCTAAAATGTAAAAAGAAAACCAAGAGTAAAAATATCTCGTATGTTAAAAGTAAAAATAATGGGGTTATACAAAAACGAACATGTTCAGTGTGTGGCTCAAAAAAGAGTGAATTCATCACCAAACACAAATGAGGGGGAGATATCCAAAAGTTTTTATCAGGAAGTAAATTTACAACAACTGGAATACCAGGGGAATTACATCTACCAGGGTATTCTTTCTGTGGTCCAGGAATAAACTTGAATAAAATATTAGATGAGGCTGACAATCCTAAACTGTGGAGCAAACCTATCAATAGGGTTGGTGAAGTGTGCATGAGGCACAATATTGATTATGGAAATAGCACAACGTTGGAAGAAAAACATGAAGTTAGCCGATAGAGAAATGTCGTATAATTTGTCTGATACAAAATCCAACCTTGAGAGAAAAAGTTGATAGGTTCATCATGAAGAAGATGATCAGTGCTAAATTGAAACTTGGGCTTGGAAATTCAAAAAAAAAAAAACTTATTGGCTCTAATGATGTCATTAAGATTGAAGAGCAATTAGCTGATTAATTACATAAACCAATAATCACAAAGTTTCATAGAAGGAAGGTTTATTCCAAGGAAGTTGATTATATCTGGTCCGCTGATTTAATTGAACTCAATTATGATAAGGGGTACAAGTTTGCTTTAACCGTTATTGATTTGAGGAGTAGATATGCGTGGGTTGTCCCTTTGAAAAACAAAACAGGAAATACTCTTATGTTAGCTTTCCAACAGATATTCAATAAAAGCAAGAGAAAACCGAAAAAATTGTGGAATGATGAGGGTACAGAGTTCTACAACAAAACATTTATGAATTTTCTTAAAAATAAAAACATTACATCATACAGCACCTTTAATGAAGGAAAGCACTTTATCGAGCGTTTTAATCGCACTTTAAAAGAGAGACTATATAAATAATTCACTCAACTAGGTTCTCCACAATGGTTATCTTTAATTCAGGACATTGTAGATAAATACAATGATACGATTCATACCTCAACGAAAATTAAACCATCAGATACATTTACAAAATTAAAATATGAAAAAGAGATGAATGCCAGAAAGCCTAAGTTCAAAGTTGGTGATATAGTAAGAATATACAGGTGGAAATCTCATTTTGAAAAAGGTTATACCAAGTGATGGACAAATGAACTTTTAGAAATTGTTGATGTCGTCGGTACAGTTCTTTGGACTTACAAATTATGTGATTTAAAGGGGGAAGAGATTTTAGGTTCATTTTATTCAAAGGAATTACAAAAGACAAATTGGAAAATTTTTTTGATTCCACCCCTTTTTAACTCCGCCCCTTTTTGACTCCGCCCATACAAGCCCCACCCACACAAACCCCACCCACAAAAGCCACATTCACACAAGCCCCAACCACACAGACCCCACCCATGCAAACCCCACTCACAAAAGCCACTTCCACACAAGCCCCTCCCATATAAGCCACATCCACACAAACCCCACCCACATAAGCCACATCCACATCCATCATATCCACATAATTAGTGATTAGTTTATTAGTTCCCACACACGTTTATTTAATTTTAAAAAATGCTCCACGAACACAAGCCACATCAACACAAGGTCCACCCACACAAGCCCCACCCACCCACACAAGCTCAACCCACCCACACAAGCTCCACCCATACAAGCCCCACCCACACAAGCCCCACCCACCCACACAAGCTACACCCCCCCCTGCGCCCCCACACAAGCTCCACCGACATAAGCTCCCCCCCACCCACACAAGCCTCACCCACACAAGCTACACCCCCTGTGTGCCCCCACCTTTGACCACCCCCACCCTTCCCCACACACACACACACGGGGAGGGGAGGGGAGAGGGGTGAGGGGGGTGGTGGGTCGTTGGGGGAGCGCACCTACCCCCCCCCTCCCCATTACATCTCCTTTATTCTTTTCTTGTAATTCAAAATCAGATAATTACAAGGAAAGCATTTAAAATTAAACAAAAGTAATAACATTGAACAAAATCTTCTTTTGCAGCAGTCTGATGGTTTGTTTTGGTTTTGAAACTCGATCAACAAATTCTGTTCAAAACAAAGAGTGAAGAACAATTAGGGTATATAAAGATGATTATATTATGATATTAATAAAGTAATAAATATAACATTTACCTCCAGAAGACAGAGTGTTGTGTTAGATTCCTCCAGAAGATTAAGTTGTGTGTTTGGTTCATCCAGACAGGTGTTTAAAATGAAAAATAATAATAATGAGTCAAAGATGCACGTACGCACGCACGCACACACACTCACACACAGATAAAGACAGAGGGAGAGAGACAAAGACATAACGACACACAGAGAGACAGAGGGACAATTTCTCACCTTTGACTCGACTCATTCAATGTTAGAGGACGTGAGAGAATTTTTCCCAGCCAACAAAAATGTCATTCAATTCTCTTCTGAACGATCGAATGTCTTCAAGGAAGTCATTCGCTTTTAACCACTCATCGTGTAATTCAAAGGCCTCATGTTCTAGATCAGTTATCAACGATATTCTTATTGGGGACAACCTGTTAGAAAAAGACACAATAATTATTGGTTGTATAGTGATTTAATTCTGTATAAAACAACAAACAATGAATAGGGTTAAGGATCTCACCTGTCATCTTGTGAAAACGATTGATCCGCAAAGTTGGAGAAATTATCTGCACAGTCCATTCTCTAAACAAAACACACTCGGCACACAAGTTGGTTTAAATAGCCTCCTGTTGATGACGTAATGGGAGATTACACAACAATGGGTTTTTCAGGGTGTATCCCACATAGGAAATAACTTCGGAATTTTTTTTGGGTTGGTTCGGGTGAGGCAGCTTAGCTGACTCCAAACTGACTCATTTTAACACAAAAATGAAACAGCTTGCTTTGAATGATTTTGAGAAAACTTGTGTTTAAAAGCTGTTTTTGCTTGCTTTTAGATAAACTTTGTTCTGTTAGTGTTCTGATGATTTAAGATATAACCATAAGAGACATGGGCACAGAATACTTCCTCATTTTCACAGCACGACTGTGCTCTTAAAGGCACTTCCCATTTTACAGAACCAAAGGAGGGATAGTGAACTCCCTCTCTTTCGTGCTTGAAGAGATAAAGTGAATATACTCGATGGAAATGAATGTTATAAGAAAATTAAGTGATTCCCTAAAGTAGATCATGGGCAAATATTCGTTGGTTGGCTCTTTGAGTGGAATGAAAGTATAAAAGGACTGTGATTATGTTGGGGGGAAGAAGTGCTTCAATCAGTAAGTCTCAATCTTTCATAGTCTCAATTTTACATTTGCTTGTATGGGAGGGAAGGGGATAGGTGAGGAGAAAATCAGTCTCAATTTTACATTTGCTTGTATGGGAGGGAAGGGGATAGGTGGGGAGAAAATCAGTCTCAATTTTACATTTGCTTGTATGGGAGGGAAGGGGATAGGTGGGGAGAAAATCAGTCTCCTATTTTTGTTTTTTTGGGGCTTTAGTCAGAAAGTTTTTCCCTTTTTCCCATTCATTTGAATGGGTGTCCCAGAAACCCCATTTATCATCTACTCACGGGGATATACTCTTTCCAAATTCAATCAATCCCTCAGTTCGCTTCCATTTTAGCCGTCCATGCTCTGGTATTGTACCAGGCGCAGATCGTTTCAATGCTGGCCCCCCATCGTGCAATCGTCTGCACTTGGGCGGTTTGCAAAACACGGACCGTACCTCATACACAGAGTCCCGCGAAGCCGGCGTGGTTTCCGAAATAACTTTATCCTGCTCAGAAGGCTTGCCACTCCCGTCCGTTACACTACCTCCGACTCCCATCTGGGTCTGTCCATGTCCCATTTTCTCACGTGCACTCATCCATGCCATGTCATTTGCACTCCACTCACGTTGACAATACTCAGGCACAATCACATTGGGGGCTCGGGTTAGCCCAAGAGATCCCGGGGCCTCTATCCCCCCCAAAGCTAGGCATGTGCTCTTTCGCACCATGCAATCGCTCCACCTCGTACAGCCTTACCAGACTCACCTCGTCACGGTCTGCCTCGAGGGAGCATATCGTCTCCCCTTTTTCCTGTGGGAGGGTAATTCCACCCTCGCATTAGGTCTCAAAACATTCCACAAGCTCAACCTCAATGTCCTTTAGCATTTCGATTTGTGTCTGCTCGTCTTTTATTTTGTACAATTCGTCCCTTACCTGTTCTTTGTCTCCCTGCATTTGTCACCTCCCTTAATTCCTCCTTTACGGTGCCCAATTCCTGGTTCTTTGTCTCTACCTGTCCGAGTTCATAGGTTTCTCTCTTGACTATCGTGGTTTCAATTATCACCTCAACCTTACCCGTCGTCATCGCGGTCTGAACACATTCCACACTCCCCCTCAACTCGGTCATTTTCCCACGTACAGTCCTGATCCTATTTGTAAAATTCAGGTCCATGTTTTTCATTTCACCCTTCACCTCTGCCAGCCCAACGTTCAAGCTTCACAGCCCCTCCTTTATTTCCTCCTGACCTGCCTTCAATTCCTCCTGACCCACGTTCAGTGTTTGCATATTCCAATCCATTTTTTTCATATCACCTCTCAGTGTTTGCATATCACTTCTCTCTGTTGGTTTCACCCAAGGTTAATCCGCTCCATCACATGTTTCATGACCTCCATAAACTTGTTCGTGTCGAATGGCTTTTGCGGAGCCGATCTGCTATGATCGGGTGTGGATCCGAGAGGGATCACTAGGTCCTCTGTGGGGGAAATTTGATGCAGGGGGTGCCCAAGCATTTTCGCTGTCGCAGTTGTCCCCAATGTTACCTCTGGGTATGGCTGCAGGTAATGATCTCCCTGATAAGTGTTGTCCTGAGGCATGGATTCCTCTAACATTGTTTCAGAACCCACCTGAACCAGCTCATCTTGGTCTGCCATGGTCCGTACCGATAATTAAATAAAATTTGAATCCTGCTCTTAATTTCGGGGGGAGGAGGGGTTGCTAAGCACACCCCTGACTCGAATCCCGTTCCAGATACCAAATTGTTGCGGGTTCGAATCCCGTAAAAAAATTTTAGGGGTCCATACCACTCCTGACACCAAACTGTTGCGGGCCGGGGGGTCCGGTGAGAAGACCACTAGGTGGGGGAAGCTATCTCGGTTCCCAGCAGACTCCTCGGAATTGTAGGCCGTCGCTCACGGATAATTCCATGACGCGGCGAGTTGCTTAAACGACCGTGGATGCCAATAACTCAATCGCGTGACCTAGGGTCCTCCCGTCTATGGTTAATCGGGTTACCTAATCAATAACGTGGTATAATTACCGGGGAAAATGCCCTCGGTACGCCTTGTCCGAACCGGATCACTCTACCGGACCGGATCACTTTACCTGATCGGATGCAGCCGAGTGACGCTGCCAAGGACGTACCAGCTAAAAGGAACGGATCGTTGGGAATAAAATCCTAAACTAGGATTCAGACCATGCTGGATCAATGAAAGAAACCACAAAGACGAGCAGGGAACATTCCAAATGATAATTTATTTAATATTGGCGAGGGAAGGTATGTGGTACGATAAAGATTTATTGGGGTGTGTTGTGCAGAGATAGGGGAGAGAGGTGTGGTGCAGCAAATAAACAGGCAACTTACAAAAGGGGACACAGAGCAAACTTAACTCGAAAATAATAACAATAATAATGATAACGATATTCTGCAATCTCACTTAAGCAGACAGGCGCCAGCGCGCGCGCGCACATGCACGCACGCACGCACGCACACAACAGATGAAGAGAAAGTTTTGAATCAGGAAGGGAAAGGAGTTGAGGCTATGATCTCAGTACCTTTGTGCCCGATAGCACGACGCGCCACCAATACATTTCATGAGGAGGGGGATACATTGTGGTGCGGTACCCGGCAGTGGGCACGTTGTCTCTGGCTTCAGCTGCACGTGTGGAGACCGTGTTCGTGAAGGAGGAGCTTGAGTGGAGAAGGGACGGAGTCCAGAGTGTGAGGGTGGAGTGGTAGGCAGGACCAGGTAGGTGGGTGGAGTCGATGGCGTGTGGGCGGAGATCAGGAGGCGGAGTCCAGACAGCAGGAGGAGGGTCCTGGCGGTGTCGACGAGGGGAGGCGAGAGCGGGAGAGAGGCGGAGAAAGAGAAAGAGCAAGAGAGAAAGGCAGAGGGACTGCTCCAACCTTTATAGGGCCTGCCCCGCGGGGGGAGGGGCTACCCCAAATCAAAATGTGATCACCTGAATCAGGCGCTCTGATTGGCCCCGACCCCTCAAATGGCCCGCCAACTTTGGTCGGAAAGCTCCTCACTTTGTTTCCGGCAAGGCCATCCCAGACATTGAGAGTATTCCGCTCCCACCCCAGGACACGACACAAATCGCCCACACCGAAATTGGTACGCGAATCATCCTGGAAAAACCCCCGGGCCGTGCCCAGCCGACCGGTCGAGGGTCCCGCATGCCCGCTTGGGTGTTCGACCAGCGTCGATCAACACGCTCGCTCCGCGCGTGCCGATGTAGCCCGCACTATACATTCCTCAGCTTGATCGCAGCTTCGCTGTCCGTATAGACGAGAAGACGTTCACCATCCGTGGAGAATCCACTGCTGTCAGCGAGGGCTGAAGGTACACCGCCATGGATAAATTCATGCACGTTTCACAAACGGCATACATATGTTTGCCTTCGAGCACATTCCATACAGTGCGCGTGGTTCGGCCATTACGCACGTGGCCAGCACTCGCGTTCACACAACTCTGCTGGCGTGTGGGCGGGGCGAACACCACTATCTGTCGGATACTGAGGTTGAAAAGGAACAAGCCGTTTCTACTCCGCACACTTGTATCCCGCCCAACATGGTGTGGAGTCGTCTTTATCAGCCTCCGTACGCGTTTCGTGCAGAGTGGGCGTCATGCTGGCTGTGTTTTCTGTGTTGTGAAAAACACCATTCGTGCAGCCTCTCAAGAGGTATTCATTCTCATGCCTTTTTAATGCAACTGGCAATCCTCCCCAGATCATCGGAAGCTCGAGTCGATAATCCCACACTGCTAAGCACACCATATGACTCGCCGCACACGCCGGGTTTATGGCTCGCCCGGGAACGAGGATCTCTGTGCAACTGCTCCCTCACAGGGGCGCCGCACGCGCTGGCATTCATGAGGCCCCACCTACAGCTAAGGCGCACGTGGCTGATTTACCTCAGGAATAATCGGACGAAATGAAGGAGAAAATGATTTACGCAACCCCAGCGATTAGATCATCGCAACGCACTCCCTTGTTGTCCCACTAAACAAAAGGAAATGGACTATCTACACGTATAATAATGGAATAAATGTCTTGGGACACCTATCTGTTGTATGCATGAGGTTGCGAGAAACGCAATACATGTGTATATATATATATATATATATATATATATATATATATATATATATATATATATATATATATATACATATATATACATACATATATATATACATATATATATATACATATATATATATACATATATATATATATATATACATATATACATATATACATATATACATATATACATATATACATATATATATATATATACATATATATACATATATATATATATATATATATATATATATATACATATATATATATATACATATATATATATACATATATATATATACATATATATATATATATATATATATATATACATACATATATATACATACATATATATATATATATATATACATATATATACATACATATATACATACATATATATACATACATATATACATACATATATATACATACATATATATACATATATATATATATATACATACATATATATATATACATACATATATATACATACATATATATATATACATACATATATATATATATATATATACATATATACATACATATATATATATATATATATATATATATACATACATATATATATATATATATATCCCTGTGTGTCGTAAGAGGCGACCAGGGTTGCGTCAGGAAGGGCATCCGGCGTAAAAACCTATGCCAAATCATTATGCGGACAACAAAACGAATTTCCATACCGGATCGGTCGAGGCCCGGGTTACCAACGACCGCCACCGGTACCGGTGGTCAGCAGGGTACCAGTGGAAATTGTGCTACTGCTGGGCGAAGGAGGAGAAGGAGACGGGGAAGGCGAGTCCGGAGGCAGTGGGAGAGGGGGAAGGGTAGAAGTGTGGAGGTGAGAGTTGGAACTCTGAATGTTGGGACGATGACTGGCAAAGGGCGAGAGTTGGCTGATATGATGGAGAGAAGAAAGGTGGACATACTGTGTGTACAAGAGACCAAGTGGATGGGGAGTAAGGCGAGGAGCATTGGAGGTGGTTTCAAACTGTTCTACCATGGTGTGGATGGGAGGAGAAATGGTGTCGGGATAATCCTGAAGGAAGATCATGTCAAGAGGGTATTGGAGGTGAGGAGGGTGTCTGACCGAGTGATGAGTGTGAAGTTGGAAATTGAAGGGGTGATGATGAATGTCATCAGTGCATATGCCCCACATATGGGGTGTGAGATGGAATATAAAGAAGATTTCTGGAGTGAGTTAGATGAAGTGGTGGAGAGTGTATCCAAGGATGAAAGAGTGGTGATTGGAGCAGATTTCAATGGACATGTTGGGGAAGGGAATAAAGAGGATGAGGAGGTGATGGGGAGGTACGGTCTCAACAAGAGAAATGTGGAAGGGCAAATGGTGGTAGAGTTTGCAAAAAGAATGGAAATGGCAGTGGTAAACACGTATTTCAAGAAGAAGGAGGAACACAGGGTGACATACAAGAGTGGAGGAAAGTGCACACAGGTGGATTACATCTTAAGTAGATGCAACCTGAAAGAGATTAGTGACCGTAAGGTTGTGGCAGGGGAGAGTGTAGCTCGACAGCATCGATTGGTGGTCTGTAGGATGACTTTCGAGGTGAGGTTGAGGAAGAGAGTGAGGGCTGAACCAAGGACCAGATGGTGGAAGCTGAAGGAGGAAGACTGTTGCGTGAAATTTAGGGAGGAGGTGAGACAGGCGCTGGATGGTGGTAAAGATGGGGTGGGATGATTGGGCAACGACAGCAGAAGTTGTGAGGGAGATAGCTCGGAAGGTACTTGGTGTGACATCTGGACAGAGGAAGGAAGATAAGGAGACTTGGTGGTGGAATGAGGAAGTACAGGAAAGTATAAGGAAGAAGGGAGTTGGCTAAAAAGAAGTGGGATAGTCAGAGAGATGAAGAAAGTCGGCAGGAGTATAAGGAGTGGCGTCGAAAAAGCAAAAGAGAGGTGGCAAGGCCAAGGAAAAGGCATGTAATGACGAGCTGTATGAGAAGCTGGATACAAAGAAGGGAAAAGGATTTATACCGATTGGCAAGACAGAGGACCCGAGCTGGGGAAGGATGTGCTGCAGGTTCGGGTGATAAAGGACGCAAATGGGAATGTGCTGACGAGTGAGGAGAGTGTGTTGAGAAGGTGGATGGAGTACTTTTGAGGAGCTGATGAATGAAGAAAATGAGAGAGAGAGAAGGTTGGAAGAGAGTGGGAGATAGTGAATCTGGAAGTGGGGTGGATCAGTAAGGATGAAGTGAGGACTGCTATGAAGAAGATGAAAAGTGGAAAGGCGGTTGGCCCAGATGGTATACCAGTGGAGGCATGGAAGTGCTTAGGAGAGATGGCAGTGGGGTTGTTAACCAGATTGTTTAATAAAGTCTTGGAAAGTGAGAGGATGCCGGAGGAGTGGAGATTAAGTGTACTGATTCCGATTTTCAAGAATAAGGGTGATGTGCAGAGCTGTGGAAATTACAGAGGGATAAAGTTGTTAAGCCACACCATGAAGTTGTGGGAAAGAGTAGTGGAAGCTCGGTTG
>NC_140976.1:38467837-38472837 GCF_056783735.1 Eptatretus burgeri | reverse complement strand
TTGGTAGTGGGCTGAGTACGCCCGATAATTAATCGAACCGTCGAGGTCGACGATAACACCGCTCGGTTATTCTGATAGTACGGAACGGGTCGCTTAAGTGGCCCGTGTCCGAAGTCGACCTGCGGCGAGGTGCGATCGCCCGGTCTACCCTCCGCGTGGGTACTTAGGTAGGTCGAATTTGGCGAGCAACCCTATCCCACGCGGGGGCTGATTGGCTCGATCGCGGTGAGACCGAAAGGTCCACCCGTGACTGGTTCCCGGCGTTAGTCCGAGAGGGTCACGACTGGATTGTCCGTCCGGTGGGCGACGTGCCGCGATTCGAGTTACGTGGCCGTCAGCACGCCGGCGGGCGCGAAATCCGCAACACTGGTGTCAGGTCGTGCGATACAAATTCATCGCCCTCCTCGCGGCACTGGTATTGGAGAGCGGGACAACAGGCTCTCCTGTCTCCAGCGAAATTCACGGGAATCGGTCCAGGGGTGAGAGAAGCGACCCCCGATTCCCTCCAAATTACGAGCGAGCAAATTAACCCTTCACGAGAAGCAAGATGGCGTCTCAAGGCGAGCGGGAGCCGGGGGTATTAGAAATGGATGTAGAATGTGTAGAATCCATGGTCCAGGATGGAATCCCCGAGCAGGAAATGTTGATTGTGCAGGAACACGGACTCGCCCAACTGAACCCAGGGCCCGAGGTGGGTGCGGCAGCGGCTGCGGTGTATGACACCTCCCCCCCCCCCTCTCCACCAAGACCCTTCCCCAACCCCTGCCGAAACGGCTCACTCAAGCGCACCCGACATAGCCCAGCTATGCGCCATGCTGGCGGCAATGAACGAAAAAATGGATGCGAATATGAAAAAAATGGATGAAAAGATGGATACAAATACAAATGAAGTGAAAACGACGATGGATGCGAATACACAACACATGAACGAGAAGATGGATACAAATACAAATGAAATGAAAAACGAAATGAACAAGCAAATAAACGGAATGGAAGCAAACATGAAGGAAGAAATGAAAGAGCTACGGGGTGAGACGCAGAACATGGGCCGATGCCTGCAGGCGGGCATGAAGGCCGTGACAAAGGAAATAATAGTTGAGACAAGGGAGGTAAAGGGTGAAGAGTTGGCAGAGACACGGGAGATAGAAAAATAGAGGAAAGACTACACGAGGAAGACGGGGTAAGTGACGCGCACACACACACGGAGGTAGTGGAGGATAATGGGGGTGAGCTGGCGGACTGGGTAGAGACCCAGTGCGAGCACCTGGATGGCCTCCTCCAGGAACGAGGGGAGGGAGTATGCCCCCTTGAGGCGAGTCACGACCAGGTGAGTTCGGTCGTGCTTTGCGAGGTTGAGGGGACGGGTGCTGTGGACGGGTGCACGGAGAGCTTGGGGGTATAGAGGCCCCGGAGACCCTTGTGGGGACACGAATCCCCAGTGTGGTTGTCCCTGTGTGTGTGGTGCAAGGCGTGGGTGCGTCCCCGTGTGTGGAAGCGACCCCGTGTGTGAGTGGTGTGGTGGCGATGGTGCTGGAGTGCGTGCTTCCCAGCACGCCGTGTTTGGATGAGGCACCGTGTGTGGATGAGGAACCGTGTGTGGAAGAGGCCGTGTGTGTGAGTGAAACGGCCAGTATGAGTGAGGAACCGCGGGTGAGTGCCCCCGCGTGTGTGGATGAGGCACCGCGGTTAAGTGCCCCCGCGTGTATGAGTGAGGCACGGTGTGTGGATGAGGCACCGCGGTTGAGTGCCCCCGCGTGTATGAGTGAGGGACGTTGTGTGGAAGAGACCGCGTGTGTGAGTGTCGCCGTGTGTATGAGTGAGGTACCGCGGGTGAGTGCCCCCGCGTGTATGAGTGAGGCACGGTGTGTGGATGAGGCACAGCGGTTGAGTGCCCTCGCGTGTGTGGGTGAGGCACCGCGGGTGAGTGCCCCCGCACGAGTGAATGGAGCACCACGTGTGAGTAGTGAGGCACGCGTGAGTGAACGGCCGTGTGCAAGGTCGCTGTGTGCCAGGGAGACCGTGTGTGTGAGAGAGCGGTATGAGAGGGAGATGTCGGTTGGCATGCGGGAGCACGCAGCCGCGTCTCCCGGTGTGAATGTGATTGAGTGGACTGTGTGCGTCGTAACACGCAGGTGTGCGTGGGTTGAATGGAGACGGAGACGGCGACAGAGAAACGAAAGCCGGGTGGCGGCTGTAGTTATTTCGGGGACCGTGCCGGGTTCGCCCAGCAGTGAGCACGCGGTTCGTGCTGTGCAACGCACGAGACCACCACGTGCTCGCTTGCGAGAGTGAAGTCCCGGTCCGGAAACGCACGCGGTGGATTTGCCGATCCCGCGGACGGACAAAGTTTAGGCAGGTAAACGGATTTGGACCGACGGGTTCTCCACGCGATCGTGTGTGTTAAGCTCCAACGGGCAAAGCACATGTGTTCGCGTGGGGAACCCCTCGAAACGTGGGGCTTGTGTTTTTTTTTTTATGCGCACGGTGACGTCATGGCTGCACGTGTGGTTGGAATCCGGCAGGAGGGGAATCTCTGCCGGATGGTAGCGTCCAAGGAGGGACGAGGAACACGTGCAGCTGCATGACGTCACGGGCAGGTGCAAAGTGCGCGAGCTCTGAGTTGCCGCGCTGGCGCTGCGCATGTAGAAAAAAAAAAAAAAAGAACAAGCCTCACTTTCGGGTGCAAAGGATTCCTGGGCAAGGGGTGAAAGACCCCCTTGACTTGGGCACAGGATGGAAACTAGTTAGGGGGAAGGGTTGGCTTAGTTAGACCGACTTCATGGGGCAGGGGTAAGTCCTCATGGAGTCCGTGGAATGGATTAGGTAGAGGGATTTAGTGAGCTTTAGGTGGGGAAATAAAATAATTAATGGGATTATTTGGAGACATGGACAGACTTATGAATGTGTAGAGTTGACGTAGTTTAGCTACGTAGGTTAAATGGAACGTGCTGTAGTTTAAGGGACGACGTGGGAGCACGAGTTAGTTAGGGGATGTAGTTAGAAGGATGGCAGAGTTCAGCGGTGTGTGTGTTGAAGAGTTGGTGAGTTGTGAGGTGAGTACATGGTGAGTGAGTGAGGCCAGCGGGTCTGTGTGTGTGGAGTGAATGGGGAATGCATGGTGCGATGAGTGATTGGGGGGAGGAGTGACTCCCGCCCAAGGGACCCCCGGGGTCAGTGTAGAGTGAGTTAGCTGGGTTAGTCAAATTAACAAAAATGGAGGTCGTTTTGCTGTTGGTGGGAATGTAGGCTCGAGACCCATTTGGAGGGGTGCAGGAGCCCTGTTGACGGGCTTGGGAGCGTGGCTGCGAAAGGTGAGTATCGCTGAGTGGGTTCCCCGGGCACCAGGCTGGTCGGCCGCGGTGGGCCATGGGCCCATGGGGGGCCGGGATAGAGTAGTGGGCACGGGTGCGCCTGCTTGGTGCGGGGGCCCGGGGCGCCATTAGCCGCGTGGGCAGTGTTGTGGGCACGGGTGACCCTCGGAAAGGGGCCCGGGAGGCCGGCCTGCCACGTGTGCGTTTCAGGGGAGGTGCCATGGGCGGCACTCCCCGGTGTTAGGGAGCTGGTAGGCTCGGAGGCAGTGTAGTGCCCGGGGGTGCCATAGCGGGAGATTCGGCAGAGGGTCGTGCCTGCCAAAGGGAGCCACGTGTCCCAGCCAGGAGACCGTGTGAGGGCACGGACAGAAAATTGGGGGGCGAGGCCCGAAATTGTGAGGACACCAACACAGGCGACGGGAATCTGGGTTGTTAGAACCAATAGTTTAAGCGAGAAGCGCTTGTTGAAAGCCCCGGGGTAGTTTAACAGTTAAATGGTTAGGGTAGATTAGGAGATGTACCCCTCCGCACCATCCATCCCCTCGCTCTCGTTGTGGGCCGCTGGACCCACTTTGGGTTAGATCGCCGAACTCTGGGGAGGCCATTCTGAGGCTTGAGTTGGGCCTCGACACAGGACGCTAGCTCTCCCTTGTTCCCCTCCGGGAAGGGAACGTAGGGGTTGGGAGTAGGCTAGGTGACAGGATAGGTTAGCCGAACAAGGACGATAAAGGGGGTTAGGGGACGATTTATAGTGGGGAAGTAAAAATAAAAACAATAAAAAAATAAGTTGGGGCTAAATTGGGGTTTGACAAATTAAGGGAGTGGGTATGTACAGTGACAGGCAAAGGCGATAGGTTGGGAGGGAGACAGGTAGGTAGGTCCGAGCCCGCCTTCCAAGTGGCCAGCACCACCGCACTCCCTCCACCAACTTCCACTGACGGCAAAAGCTGGCCAGCTTCATCTGCTGGCTGTGTGCTGCAAGGCCTGTGCCGGCCGGATCATCTGCAGCTGTGGTACTTCAAGGCCTGTGCCGGCCAGTTCATCTGCGGGCTGTGTTTGCCTGCAGCGGCCTTATTCTGCGGGCTGAGTTTGCCTGCTCACCTTTGCCATGCCATGCCCACTGCCCATGTTCACCAGCCCCGTTCAATTTTGCTTTGCCCCCCCCTGTTCATTTCCATGTGCGCCAGGATCAAGGCAACAGTTTGCAAGCTGCGAGAACTGCCCTGTTGGCAGCTACAACACGGGCCTGCAGTGGCGGCCCGTGCACCGTGTTTGCATTCATCCATCCATTCATCCATCCATTCATCCATCCATTCGTTGTGTTCATTGCGTGTGCCACTTGAGCTGGCACGGAGACTGCGTTTGTGCAGCCCATGCACCGTTATCGTTCACTGCATTCAGTTCAAACCGTTCATGCATCCATTCGTTGTGCTCATTGCGTGTGCCACTTGAGCTGGCACGGAGACTGCGTTGTGCAGCCCATGCACCGTTGTGGTTCACTGCGTTCAGTTCAAAAGGGAAGGCCTTGGACTGCGTGTGAGCAGCCAGCCACGTTCCCTGTCACCTGCATTGTTTTGAGCCAGAGACTGCATGCGAGCAGCCTGGCTCCCTGCTAACTGCTTTCTTTTTGCAGAGTTCAATGATCCTGGGCCATGGTTTAGTGTAAAATTTGTAAGTTAAGGTAAGATG
>NC_140976.1:38460337-38462837 GCF_056783735.1 Eptatretus burgeri | reverse complement strand
TGAGATAATGTAAGCCGAATATCACGTTACTCGAGCGCAGAACAAAGTCGAAGATAGCACGACACGAAACCACAAACTCGGAAATAATATATAAGATATATATATATATATTTTTAATATATATATTTTTTTATATGTCTAAATATATATTTTATATGTCTAAATACATATTTTATATGTCTAAATATATATTTTATATATCTAAATATATATTTTATATATCTAAATATATATTTTATATATATATATATATATATATATATATATATATATATATATATTGTTACGGCTGTGGAAATTCGCAAACCACCATGAAGGGCCCATAGGTGAGATATCTCGAAGTACATGTGTAGTTAGCCCCAAATCCGTTGTCTGGAGGGAATTTATGCGATTCATTCGGGCTGCGACGCTTTGAGATAGCCGTTTTTCTGTTCTTTCTTTATTTTAAACCAACCACGTCTCAACCGCCATCACACAACAACCACCTTCACCACCACGCCAGCCATCATCACCAACTACAGCCACGCTCCAACCCTCAGACAACAACGCCAACAGCAACGACCTTTACCTTCACAACTCATCCCGCAAACATCGCATCACCGTCATTCCCTAACGGCACCATAACCATCAAACCACCACCGATAAACCCTCCACCACCCTCACCTCTCTCCTTCTACGGCCATTCCCGCACCACCTGTGAACACTGAGCGTCGGGCCGTCTTGGGCTCGTTCAGCGATACGCACCGAGCAGCGAGTGCAAATAGTGGCCTTTCCGAGGGAGAATTCGGATCAAGAATGCTACACGCCCACTTCTGATCCGTCCAATTAGCAAGCGTGGAGCGGCTTGGCCCCGCCTCCAGGCGCGTCTGTATGAAATCGATATATGCAAATTCTAGGATCAGGGGAGGTTCACGCCCACTTTTCCTCTGTCCAATTGGCGAGCGTGGCTCCGCCCCCGAGGTCATCCTGATCCGGATATTTGCATATTGTTTTCTCCTGCCGGCCTATAAAACGGCGAGCGCAAGGCGAATCGTGGCAGAGTGTGGCAGTAGCAGTGTGTGTCGGCAGGGCAGAGTGAGTCGAGTCATCGGTGTGGCAGAGAGTGGAGTCGGGTGGCGAAGTCATCGATGTGGCATCGAGTTGGGTTCTGCAGTCGGCTGAGGAGAGTTGCGGGAAGAGGCAAAGGAGCTCGGGTCCGAGGCGAGAAGGACGGCAGTCGGCGACGAGGTCGCGGTGTGAGATCGCTCGTCGCGGGACCCAAGCCAGCCAGCCATTCTCCTCCCCCAGGGCATCAACAATTCCCCCTTTCCCCCGCACTGAGATAGTGCCAAAAAGGGGGCCCCGTTCCCACCCCACTCCAAACGTCATGCCAACGAAACCCGCCAAGGAGCATAGAGTCGGGGCACAGCCACGCGGCCACATCTGCGGCTCGTCCGCCAACGCGTCACGAGGACGCGGGTAGGACCCCCTCGGTCTCACGGACCTGGCCGCTCCTTCAGGTCACGCGCGCATATTGGCCTACAGGCTCGTCTGCCCCTTGTCTATGAGGGTGGCTTCTTTCCTTTGCTTTTGAGTAAATGTGTTGGCGCCGTCTGTAAAGTAGAACTGTATAAGTCTTGCCGTGTGTACGCGTATTAGGTAGTAACTCTGCGTCATTGTTTCTTTTGTTTTAACTGCTATATGTGCATTTTGAGTGTTTGGCTGTATATGTGTGCTTTCCGTGTGTCGCGTAATAAATGTGCATTGTGTGAACTGTTTTCCCGTTTCGCTTCGTCTTTTCTTTATTGACCCTCCATCCTGCTTCACATAAAGGGTTCGTAGTGGGCTTAATACGCCCGGTAATTAATCTGAACCGTCCAGGTCAGCGATAACACCGCTCGGTTATCCCGATTGCATGGAACGGGCCGCCCAAGCAGCCCGTGTCCAGAGTCGACCTGCGGCGAGGTGCAATCGCCCGGTCGACCATTCGCGCAGGTACTTAGGTAGATCGAATTTGGCGAGCGACCCTATGCTGCATGGGTGGGCAATTGGCACGATGGTGGTGAGGTTAAACCCCCACCCGTGACTAGCTCCCGGCGTTGGTCCGAGAGGGTCACGACTGAATTGTCCGTCCGTTGGGCGACGTGCCGCGATTCGAGTCACGTGGCCGTCCGCACGCCGGCGGGCGCGAATTCGCAACAATATATATATATATATATATATATATATATATATATATATATATATATATATATATATATATATATATATATATATACATATACAGTAATCCGCCGTTTCTCGCGGGGGTTATGTTCCAAACCTCCCCGCGCTAAGTGAAAATCCGCGATGAATGGACGCCTCCCCAAAAAATCGTTTTGTCTGGTCTGGTCGGTTTGGGTTTGAGGTGCCTGAGATCAACTAGTCTGGTCTGGTCGGTTTGGCAGTGATTGGGTTTGAGGTGCCGGAGATCGACTTGTCTGGTCTGGTCGGTTTTGAGGTGCTGGGAATGAGCAGTGCT